>NC_092162.1:63595258-63632758 GCF_045791955.1 Oncorhynchus clarkii lewisi
ACAGACAAACACCATGACGTCTTTGCAGACAGGCAGGCCAGCAGCAGAGTACTGTAGTAGAGCTGGTTCACTGAGCCATGCTCACTTGATGAGAGAACTTCTCCGGTACCTGAAGACTTGTGTTGGCTCCCAGAGCTATAGCCTAGAGTTTAGCTCAGTGGGCTAATTAAGGTCTTGAGGCACGCAGGCACACCTTTAGACACACCTGCCTTAACTGCATTACCTGTCAGGAGTCATGACTGTTCCCCTCTCAATCACAATGGCTTTGCTAGGCCATGGCTAGGCTACGGCTAGAGCTAGGCTAAGGCTAGGGATATGCTAGATATGCTATGCTAAATAATAATAACTTCAGCTACAGTCTGCGTCCACATGCTAAGGTCAATCAGTTAGAAGCATCTATCCCCAGTGAGTGCCTGTGACAGGCGGGGTAAACACAGCCAAGCTCTTTCGCCAACGTAGCCAGGCTAAACACACACACACACGCAACCACACACACGCACCCACACACACACCCACACACACACCCACCCAGTCAGGGCTAAATACCATGTGCTACTTCTTACAGAGCAGGCAGCCTGTCGAGGGGGAGAATACGGAACAACAACCAGAGAGAGGCCTTGTAATTCTAACTCTGATAAACACTTTATGGCTGTTCTCTATTTCCTTACAGAGGCACGGTGCCAAGTCCCTGGCAGCGCTATAGCTGTGGCTAAATCAGAACAACATGGACACAACATGCCCGTCAAACTGAAGTGAGGTAAAAACAGGTGGTAGATGCCAACTTGGATGGCCTGATAAGATAAATAAAGGTGTCTGTTAGCTACATGAATAATGATGCAATAATGAGACACAAGAGCTGAGATATGGTTTGGTCATGGAAAAAAGGTGTGTTTGTGTTTATAATGGCTTTGAGAGTATCTCTCCATCTGACAACCTTGGAAAGCATTGTGTCTCTGGGGTGTTTGACCAGACCCTCTTCATCATCAATCACACACACAAATGCATACAAACGCACACAAGCCCTATGGTGACTTCTGCGGAACGTCCACTATAGGTCAAAGGTCAGACATGAGGAAAATTGATTGGGATGACCATGGTCAGATACCCAGCTATGAGGTGAGGAGAATAGAAAAACAGAAGGGAGGGAGGAAAGATGGAGCAGAGGATGGGAGAGGAGGAGGAGGAGGAATAAGGGAGCAGAGGGGTAAGGAATAAGAAGTTGGGGAGTAGGAAACGTGGGGTGGAGGAGAGGAGAAGTAGAAGAGGAGAGACAAGGGAAGAAGGAGAGGAGAAGTGGGTGATGGGAGGAAGAGGTAGTGAGGAAAAATAAATAGTGTAATTAATCACGTTCAGATAAAAGATAGAGATAAAAGGCAGAGTGGGGCACTGTGTTTGGAGGAAAAACAGTTTCATCTCAGGGACCCTAATCTGACCTCTCACACACACATACACACCCTAAGGTGACCTCTGCGGAACTTCCACTATAGGTCAAAGGTCAGACATGAGGAAAATTGATTGGGATGACCTCTGTCAATGCAGCCGGGAATGAGTGTGTTTGCGGTTTCTGATGAGAGTGTGTTGGACACGAGAGAGAGAAATAAAGAGCGAGACAGAAGGAGAGAGAGAGAGAGAGAGAGGGAGGCAGAGGGGGAGGGAGAGAGAGAGCGAGAGAGACAGGGGAGAGAAAGAGGGGGAGCGAGAGAGAGAGAGGCAGAGGGGGAGCGAGAGAGAGAGAGAGAGAGACAGGGGAGAGAAAGCGGGGGAGCGAGAGAGAGAGAGAGGCAGAGGGGGAGCGAGAGAGAGAGAGAGAGAGAGAGAGAGAGAGAGAGAGGCAGAGGGGGAGCGAGAGAGAGAGAGAGAGAGAGAGGCAGAGGGGGAGCGAGAGAGAGCGAGAGAGAGAGGCAGAGGGGGAGAGAGAGATAGATACAGAGAGAGAGAGCGAGATACAGGGAGGCAGAGAGAGAGAGAGAGAGAGAGGGAGGCAGAGGGGGAGCGAGAGAGAGAGAGAGAGAGAGCGAGAGAGAGAGAGAGAGAGAGAGAGAGGCAGAGGGGAGCGAGAGAGAGAGAGAGAGGCAGAGGGGGAGCGAGAGAGAGAGAGCAGAGGGGGAGCGAGAGAGAGAGAGAGAGAGAGAGGGGAGGGGGAGAGGGGGAGCGAGAGAGAGAGAGAGAGAGGGAGAGAGGGAGCGAGAGAGAGAGAGAGAGAGAGAGAGAGGGGAGAGAGAGAGAGAGAGGGAGAGGCAGAGGGGGAGCGAGAGAGAGAGAGAGGGAGAGAGAGAGAGAGAGAGAGAGAGAGAGAGAGAGAGAGAGAGAGAGAGGCAGAGGGGGAGCGAGGGAGAGAGAGAGAGAGAGAGAGAGAGAGAGAGAGAGGGAGAGAGAGGGAGAGAGAGAGAGAGAGAGGGGGAGAGGGGGAGCGAGAGAGAGAGGGAGAGAGAGAGAGAGAGAGAGAGAGAGAGAGAGAGAGAGAGAGAGAGAGAGAGAGAGAGAGAAGAGAGAGAGAGAGAGAGAGAGAGAGGCAGAGGGGGAGCGAGAGAGAGAGAGAGAGAGAGAGAGAGAGAGAGAGAGAGAGAGAGGGAGAGAGAGAGAGAGAGAGAGAGAGGGGGGAGAGGGAGAGGGGGAGCGAGAGAGAGAGGGAGAGAGAGAGAGAGAGAGAGAGAGAGAGAGAGAGAGAGAGAGAGAGAGAGAGAGAGAGAGAGAGAGAGAGAGGCAGAGGGGGAGCGAGAGAGAGAGAGAGAGAGAGAGAGCGAGAGAGAGAGAGAGAGAGAGAGAGGACAATAGTCTGCTATTTATACAGCTTGTCTTTAACCCTAAAGACAGTTTGAACATTTTCCAGCCTATAGCTTTACGTTCAGCTTTTCATTTCACTTTGCACACAGTGTGCTATCCCTTTTACACATGTAAAGGTTTCATTTTAAGGGGGCATTTCCAGACATTTGGACCAGATTTATGAGTTATTTTGTTATTCTCTGCATGCTTAACAAGATTTCCGAGCAGTCGTATTCATAGTTTCACTGCTGGCCTTTTTCTTTCTGACTTAAGAGTCTGAGAAGTTGCTTGTAGCAAGCTACCGCGTTATGCTGCATGTCAGGTCTATAAACAATGTCTCTATTAAATAGTGCAGGAGGCCATATTGAGTGAGAGATATTTATATTAGAAGTAGTGTGTGTAATAGTGGGGATATCCCATTGTGTGTTAGCTTGGGTCATGTTTAAACAGCATGCTTGAAACATGCAATGGTGCTTGTCTGAGAGAACAGGCGTGTGATTCTAGCACCTCTACTCCTATTTGGATGTCCCCTAGACACACACACACACAGACACAAGCACACAAAGGAGTGTCTTGCGGAGTTTCCCCAATCACACATGAATTAGAGAACTATAAGAACATTATTAAACAACTAGAAGAGGTCAGTAGCAGGTGGTAATGGGATAAGATGATTATCTATAGTGCATGTGTTCTATAGTATAAGCATTCCAATAGACTAAAGTGGCTTCCTCTCCACTCTTACCTATCCTCCCTCCCTTCTCCCTAACCTCTACTCGTCTCCTTTAGCGGTCTTAAAACCGAGGATAGGTGAAAGCCAAATATATCGTACATTAGTGCAGGTGAAGGAGATGAAAGGAGGAGAAGAGGCCAGTTTTACTGCTCTATTGTTGAGTGTGGTTGGTTAGGGGAACTGTACGTGTTGGGCATACCCCTGGCAGCACTTTATTCTATAGCTAGAGGACTCCTGATATCTCCTGGAGTGATAAGTATAACTGTAGTCTTTATCTGTTGTTGTCTAGTACTGTCTTTTTGCTAACTAGGGCCATCTACTTTAAAGGCTGTCTGTCTTCCCAGTGTCCTATGTGATGTGTGAACTGCTGACTGCTCATAACTTACAGCGGATTGTTTACACATCAACCAGGATCAAGGGGCAGGGCAATTTGTGACTGTTGTTGTACCGGAATGTGTGCTCTTCATCTTTGCAATTAGTATTATCAATTAGTATTAGTAATTCAGTCTTGTTTTCTCAGCGGGGGTCGTGTCAGCGGGGGTCGTGTCAGCGGGGGTCGTGTCAGCGGCGGTCGTGTCAGCGGGGGTCGTGTCAGCGGGGGTCGTGTCAGCGGCGGTCTCGTGGCAAAGCTAAGACAGTTCTGCCGAGTTTTTGTGCAGTTAATCAAGGAAGGAAAGTGAGGAAGGCTCCACACCACTCTGTCACTTGAGTATCTTACCTAGTTATTTTCAGATGATCTCATTTAGCTGTTTTGTAGCTTTGGCATGTATGTGTGTTTTCTATACCTGTTCACTCCTCTCCATGTAGGCTTTGCAGACGCTACCCACCCCTTGGTGTACAGACGTTAGCCACCAATCCTTCTAATTTAGTGTACAACCCATGTGGAATTCATGGTCTCTGGCAGCATTTGGAACTGCTGTTCTGTTGTCATGAACTCAAGAGTTCATTTCAGCCTATGCTGCCCTTCAGTCCCAGCCCTGACAGAGACATGGGATCCGCACAGAGAACACTGCTACTCTAGCTGCTCTCTCTTCATCTGACTATGTTTTCTCTCATAGTCGCGATGGTGGAGCTCATGTCTCCTAAGTGGAGATTCTTCTCTTTTCTCCCTCTCTCATCTGTCCATCGCCTCATTTGAGTTCCATGCTGTCACTGTCACTTGTTCACTCCATCTTAACATTGTTGTCATCTATCACCTATTAGGTGCCCTTAGAGAGTTCCTCAATGACCTTGACACCTTGATAAGCCCATTTCCTGACGATGGCTCACTGCTCTTTGTCCCGATGTCTGCCTTCGATTCATTTCATTCCAACTCTCTCTTTCCCCTCTTTGACCCCACCCTTTCCCAGTCCCCTCCCACTCACAAGGCGGGCAATACGCTTGACCTCATCTTTACTAGAGGCTGTTTGCCTACTAACCACACTGCAACCCCCCTCCATGTCTCTGATCACTACTTTGTTTACTTTTCTGTCTCTCTGTCCTCCAACCCTAGCCACTCAGCCCCTACCCAGATAGAGTGTGACGGCACATGACTTCGCCTTCTCTCTCCCACTACTCTCTACTCTTTTAAATCCTTCTTCTTCCTGTCTCCTGATTCTGCCTCTTCGACCCTACTCTCCTCCCTTTCCGCATCCTATGACTCGCTATGTTCCCTTTCCTCCTGGCCGGCTGGGCCCTCCCGCTCTGTGGCTGAGTGACTCATTGTGAACTTACAGATCAGGGCTGCATGCAGCTGAGCGAGGAAAACTAAACTTCAGGAGGACCTATCATTCTTTCACTCACTGTACCTTCTCTTCCTCTGTACCTGCTTCTAAAACCACTTTCTATCACTCAAAATGTCAAGCTTCTGCCTCTAGCCCTAGGAAATGTCCTTCCTTTATCCTCCACCCCCCCCCCCCCCCCCCTCCCCCCTTGAGTTGCTCCCCTCCTCAAGAAACCAACACTTAACTGCTCTGTCAAAAACGACTGACCAGTATCCCTTCTTTCTTTCTTTCCTTCTTTCTTTCCAAAACACTTAAGTGTGCGGTGTCTGATCAACTCTCTTGCTATCTCTCTCAAAACAATCTTCTTGACCCTAATCGAGACGGCTCTTCTCTGTGTCATGGAGGGTCTCCACACTGCCAAAGCTGACTCTCTCTCCTCTGTGTCATGGAGGGTCTCCACACTGCCAAAGCTGACTCTCTCTCTCCTCTGTGTCATGGAGGGTCTCCACACTGCCAAAGCTGAATATCTCTCCTCTGTGTCATGGAGGGTCTCCTCTCTACCAAATCTGACTCTCTCTCCTCTTTTCTCATCCTCCTAGATCTATACACTGCCTTTGACCCCGTGAACCATCAGATCCTCCTCTCCACCCTCTCAGGGCTGGGCGTCTCAGTCTCTCCACACTATTGGATTGCATTCTACCTGGCAGGCCGCTCTTACCAGGTGACGTGGGGAGGATCTGTTTCTGCACCATGTACTCTCATTACTGGTGTCCCCCAGGGCTTGGATCTAGGCCCTCTTCTCTCTATACACCAAGTCACTTGGCTACGTCATATCCTTACATGGTCTCTCCTATCATTGCTATGAGGATGACACTCAACTACTTTTCTCCTTCCCCCCTTCTGACACCCAGGTGGCGACACAGATTTATGCGTGCCTCTCCCAGAGTACAAAGAACCTTGGCATGACCCTGGAAAACACCCTGTCGTTCTCTGCAAACATCAAAGCAGTGACTAGTATCCATAGAGTACGACCCTACCTCACGGAGGAAAAGGCGCAGGTTCTAATACAGGCGCTTGTCATCTCCCATCTGGACTACTGCAACTGTTGGTTGGGCTCTCTGCTTGTGCCATGCAACCCCTGCAAATTATCCAGAACGCTGCAGCCTGCCTGGTGTTAAACCTTCCCATGTAAAATGTACACCTTAAATTATTTCTTAGTACATATAATGCCAGAGACACTCTTATCAATGGGAGACTATCCAGACAGCACACCTGATAGCCCCCAAGCTGCTTCTGTCAGACACACACATATACACACACATTCACATATACACACATATACAGTATATAAACACACATTCACAACACACAGACACACACACACACACACACACACACACACACACACACACACACACACACACACACACACACACACACACACACACACACACACACACACACAGTCACACACACACACACACACACAGTCTTGTATAACTAACCTTGTGGGGACATACAATTCAGTCCCATTCATAATCCTATTTTTCCTAACCCTGAACCAAGCTCCTGACCCTGAACCTAACCCTACCTCCTAACCCTAACAAAAATACAAAAAAACAGACATTGAATATCCCTTTGAGCATGCTGAAGTTATGAATTACAATGTGGATGGTGTATCAATACACCCAGTCACTACAAAGATAGAGGTGTCCTTCCTAACTCAGTTCCTGGAGAGGAAGGTCCATGGTCCAGGCCAATGGTGACTTTAAAACAGTTTAATGGCGGTGATTGGAGAACAGTGAGGATGCATCAACAACATTGTAGTTACTCCACAATACTAACCTAAATGACAGAGTGAAAAGGAGGAAGCCTGTACAGAACACAAATATTCCAAAACATGCATCCCGTTTGCAATAAGGCACTAAAGTAAAACTGCAAAAATATGTGGCAAAGAAATGAACTTTAAGTGTTATATTTGGGTCGAAAACAACACAACACGTCACTGAGTATCACTTAATATTTTCAAGCATGTTGGTGGCTGCATCTTGTTATGAGTATGCTTGCAATCGTCATGGACTAGGGAATTTTTTAGGAAAAAAAAACACAATCGAGCTAAGCACAGGCAAAATCCTGGAGGAAAAACTTGTTCAGTCTGCTTTCCAACAGACACAGGGAGAAAAAACCTTAACCTAAAACACAAGGCCAAAATATATACTGGAGTTGCTTACCAAGATGACATTGAATGTTCCTGAGCGGCCTGGTTACATTTTTGACTTAAATCGGCTTGAAAATCTATGGCAAGACTTGAAAATAGCTGTCTAGCAATGATCAACAACCAACTTGACAGAATAAGAATAATGTGCAAATATTGTACAATCCAATTGTGCAAAGCTCTCAGAGACTTACCCTGAAAGACTCACAGCTGTAATCAAGGTGATTCTAACATGTATTGACTCATTTACTTATGTACATGTGAAAAAATTCAGAAAAACCTGTTTTCACTTTTTATTATGGGGCATTGAGTGTAGCTGGAAAAAATATATTGAATCCATTTTGAATTCAGGCTGTAACATATCAAAATATGGAATAAGTCAAGGGTTATGAATACCGAAGACACTGTATCCATTGAGCTCTCTTCTAACAGGGATTAATGTGAGTGTCCTAAGGGAAGTTGGAGATGATCCTGAGATGATGATGTTATTGACACTAAACTCAGAGAGAGCTTTGTATGAGGGGGGAGTATAAACTAACCTCACACATAAATCAAAAATACTTATCTGGCAGCCTCATATCTAAATGACTGTAAGTTGGCAAGGATGGAGATGGAGGGGTGGAGGAATGGAGGTGAGATGAGAGAGGGGATTTCTTTGATGATGATCAGACCACAAGTAGCTGCCTCTGAGCATGATATGTGTATTACTGTCAGCTCAGACAAAGAGAGAGGAGCAGAACTTAGCACATACCAAATCAATGTCTAATCACATCTTTCAGCTGTGTGTGTGTGTGTGTGTGTGTGTGTGTGTGTGTGTGTGTGTGTGTGTGTGTGTGTGTGTGTGTGTGTGTGTGTGTGTGTGTGTGTGTGTGTGAGTGTGTGAGTGTGTGAGTGTGTGAGTGAGTGAGTGAGTGAGTGAGTGAGTGAGTGAGTGAGTGAGTGAGTGAGTGAGAGAGAGAGAGAGAGAGTACTAACCTGGTCCATTGGGGCTCTGTGGTTGGCGTGGGGTGGTCCTCTTGCAGGGGTCCGGTGGTGTGGGTGAGCAGGGTGAGCCGGGTGTACCCCCGGGTGGGGGTGGTGAGGATGATGAGGGTGTAGATGTTCTTCATCATAGTTGTCTGCTATGAGCTTCATCCTACTCTGGGTCTGGAGGAGAGCATTTACAATTTATAGCGTGTTTTGCATTTATCAATCTCAAAACCCTTTACATGGAATGGGAGAAACCAATATGCAGCTACTCGTTCCTCAACCAATATGCAGCTACTCGTTCCTCAACCAATATGCAGCTACTCGTTCCTCAACCAATATGCAGCTACTCGTTCCTCAACCAATATGCAGCTACTCGTTCCTCAACCAATATGCAGCTACTCGTTCCTCAACCAATATGCAGCTACTCGTTCCTCAACCAATATGCAGCTACTCGTTCCTCAACCAATATGCAGCTACCCGGATGATTGACAGGAGATAAACTATGCTTTAATTCTCACCTCACGTTGGCTACAACACTGCAAAAGTGATACACTCGTACCTGTATATGTACATGATTGAAAATGGCAGATTTGGGCACTAATAAGCACCTACATTTGAACGTAGTGGCTGTACAGTAATTCTATACATGACGTCAGAGCTCAGGCTGTGTGCTTCACAGTGCCGTGTGGGTTTTATACTGACAGACGTTCTGAAATTGAGCACCATCCCTCCTGGTAACTGGGAAACTTTTGCAAAAAAATAAACTGATCAGTGTGAGGAAATTCTGTGAATGAAATGACTTGATGTATTTTGAAAGATAAGATAAATACTGCTTTTGTGTTTGAAAGCAAAGCCAAAAACCCATGAGTCCAAATGTGCACTTCACATTTCCATCTCATAAAGCTCATGTCATATCCAGTGTCAACGTTTATGATCACTATGTTTGATGTACAGTTACAAGATGATGTGTGGTCATACCCTGGGCTGTTCTAAACAGAATAAGCCTGTTAGTCTACTGTGAAGAAAACACCTGAATGCACTCATGCCTCCTTTCTATGTGCACCAAACTTATCTATTTCCCTGAATTGCCTTGTGAAAGCTTAACACTTTAAGATCACATTTTATAACTTAGCTAATTATGTTGGTAAAAGAACAAGCTTTCAAATTTTGTCCACATGACCCAGAATGCGATTTATAATGGACCGTTTTTGGATTCTGTAAACAACAACAGTAATTGTGATGGTGGGGATGCAGGGTTGTGTTGCATACAAAACAACTACAAGTGTGCTTGTTCTAGTTCCTCAACAACACAACTAGGAGAGCCCAAAGTACCTTAGAGTTGAAGATCCATGTAGGCCAATTCCCTCGAGTGTAAAGAGTTAAATTCACTTTGTGAATGTCATTTATTTTGGTTTTGGTGTGACCCTTGATCAAAAACCAATTTCCCTCTGAAATTATAAAGATTGATTCACGTTGACTGAAATTACTTTGAAATTGTTTACTGTCTGCCCGGGAAAAATAAACTTTGAGTTCACAGAGTTAGAAATGATTGGCTGTTTGTGTGGGATAGGGGGAATACATGTGTTGAAAGCAGCTGAAGACTGAAAAAGAATGGCGCTAACAAACAACTTTTGACAGGTCATAAATTGAGCAAGG
Source organism: Oncorhynchus clarkii lewisi (assembly GCF_045791955.1). Lineage (NCBI taxonomy): Eukaryota > Metazoa > Chordata > Actinopteri > Salmoniformes > Salmonidae > Oncorhynchus > Oncorhynchus clarkii. The sequence continues at coordinate 63,605,295 of NC_092162.1, forward strand.
CATAGTTACTAATGAAACTATGGTAATTCTGTCAGACGTCATCCATATTTCAGAATTCAGGTGAAGACTTCATTGGATTATATCAGTGCCGTGACAGAGTGGTTAGTGATGTGTTGTTCCTCAGCATAGCTGCAGGCTGGGAGGCTTATGGGTGATGAATCACACTCCTTTACTCCACTAATGATTCAAATTACACTGAAATATTCAGAGAGAGAGATAGACAGAGAGATAGAGAGAGAGACAGAGGGAGAGAGATAGGGAGAGAGAGAGAGAGAGAGAGACAGAGACAGAGACAGAGACAGAGACATAGACAGAGGCAGAGAGACAGAGAGAGACGGAGAGAGAGAGAGAGAGAGAGAGAGAGAGAGAGACAGAGGGAGAGAGAGAGAGAGAGAGAGAGAGAGAGAGAGAGAGAGAGAGACAGAGAGAGAGAGAGAGACAGAGATAGACAGAGAGAGAGAGAGACAGAGAGACAGAGGGAGAGAGAGAGAGAGAGAGAGAGAGAGAGAGAGAGACAGAGACAGAGACAGAGACAGAGAGACATAGAGACAGAGAGACAGAGAGAGACAGAGAGACAGATAGACAGAGGGAGAGGGAGAGAGAGAGAGAGAGAGAGAGAAAAAACAGAGCAAACTAGAATGCTATTTGTCCCTACACAGAGAGTACTCAGCGGCAGAATACCTGACCACTGTGACTGACCCAAAATTAAGGAAAGCTTTGACTATGTACAGACTCAGTGAGCATAGCCTTGCTATTGAGAAAGGCCGCCGTAGGCAGACATGGCTCTCAAGAGAAGACAGGCTATGTGCTCACTGCCCACAAAATGAGGTGGAAACTGAGCTGCACTTCCTAACCTCCTGCCCAATGTATGACCATATTAGAGAGACATATTTCCCTCAGATTACACAGATCCACAATGAATTCGAAAACAAATCCAAATTTGAAAAACTCCCATATCTACTGGGTGAAATTCCACAGTGTGCCATCACAGCAGCAAGATTTGTGACCTGTTGCCACGAGAAAAGGGCAACCAGTGAAGAACACACACCATTGTAAATACAACCCATATTTATGCTTATTTATTTTATCTTGTGTCCTTTAACCATTTGTACATTGTTTAAAGACTGTGTATATATATATATAATATGACATTTGTAATGTCTTTACTGTTTTGAAACCTCTGTATGTGTAATGTTTACTGTTAATTTTTGTTGTTTTTCACTTTATATATTAACTTTGTATGTTGTCTACCTCACTTGCTTTGGCAATGTTAACACATGTTTCCCATGCCAATAAAGCCCTTGAATTGAATTGAATTGAATTGACAAAGAGACAGAGAGACAGAGAGACAGAGAGAGAGAGAGAGAGAGACAGAGAGAGAGAGAGAGAGAGAGAGAGAGAGAGAGAGAGAGAGGCTCTGGTCTAAGTTAGAGGAGGTTGTGGTCTGCTAGACACCAGAGTTAGGGGGTGTATACTGGGAGGTGAGTGACACTGGTCCTTACTGAGAGATTAGAGAGGAGTTGACTAGATGGTGAGTAACAGGTAATTAGGAAGGGTAGGGAACAGACACACTCACATACACACCTTTGGAAAGGTCTGGCTGGGTCAGACACTAGTGGATAGTTGTATTAGCAGGTGTGATAATGTGGGGTAAGATAAGGTGAGATAAGGTGATGTGAGATAAGGTGGGGTAAGGTAAGATAATGTGGGTTAAAGGTGGGGTAAGGTGAGGTGGTTGGGATAAGGTGAGGTGGGGTGGGGTAAGGTAGGGTAAGGCAAGTTGGGGTAAGGTGAGATAAGGTGAGGTAAAGTGGGACAAGGTGAGGTAGGGTGGAGTAAGGTGAGGTGAGTTGGGGTAAAGTTCTGGGACACTGTAAAGTCCATGGAGATTAAGAACACCTCCTCCCAGCTGCCCACTGTACTGAAGATAGGAAACACTGTCACCACCGATAAATGCACTATAATTGAGAATTTCAATAAGCATTTTTCTACGGTCAAAAGCAGTGCACCCCCCACAGCAACTCGCCCAAGCCTTTACCCATTTCTCCTTCTCCCAAATCCAGTCAGCTGATGTTCTGAAAGAGCTGCAAAATCTGGACCCCTACAAATCAGCCGGGCTAGACAATCTGGACCCTTTCTTTCTAAAAATGATCTGCCGAAATTGTTGCCACCCTTATTACTAGCCTGCTCAACCTCTCTTTCGTGTCGTCTGAGATTCCCGAAGATTGGAAAGCAGCTGCGGTCATCCCCCTCTTCAAAGGGGGGGACACTCTTGACCCAAATTGCTGCAGACCTATATCTATCCTACCCTGCCTTTCTAAGGTCTTCGAAAGCCAAGTCAACAAACAGATGACCGACCATTTCGAATCCCACCATACCTTCTCCGCTATGCAATCTGGTTTCAGAGCTTGTCATGGGTGCACCTCAGCCACGCTCAAGGTCCTAAACGATATCTTAACCGCTATCGATAAGAAACAATACTGTGCAGCCGTATTCATTGACCTGGCCAAGGCTTTCGACTCTGTCAATCACCACATCCTCATCGGCAGACTCGACAGCCTTGGTTTCTCAAATGATTGCCTTGCCTGGTTCACCAACTACTTCTCTGATAGAGTTCAGTGTGTCAAATTGGAGGGTCTGTTGTCCGGGCCTCTGGCAGTCTCTATGGGGGTGCCACAGGGTTCAATTCTTGGACCAACTCTCTTCTCTGTATACTTCAATGATGTCGCTATTGCTGCTGGTGAGTCTCTGATCCACCTCTACACAGACGACACCATTCTGTATACTTCTGGCCCTTCTTTGGACACTGTGTTAACAACCCTCAAGGCGAGCTTCAATGCCATACAACTCTCCTTCCGTGGCCTCCAATTGCTCTTAAATACAAATAAAACTAAATGCATGCTCTTCAACCGATCGCTGCCTGCACCTGCCCGCCCGTCCAGCATCACTACTCTGGACGGCTCTGACTTAGAATATGTGGACAACTACAAATACCTAGGTGTCTGGTTAGACTGTAAACTCTCCTTCCAGACTCTCATCAAACATCTCCAATCCAAAGTGAAATCTAAAATTGGCTTCCTATTTCGCAACAAAGCATCCTTCACTCATGCTGCCAAACATATACTACCCACTAAACATACAAAACATGCTGCCAACCGTTCTGTCACCAAAGCCCCATATACTACCCACCACTGCGACCTGTACGCTCTCGTTGGCTGGCCCTCGCTTCATACTCGTCGCCAAACCCACTGGCTCCAGGTCATCTACAAGTCTCTGCTAGGTAAAGTCCCCCCTTATCTTAGCTCGCTGGTCACCATAGCAGCACCCATCTGTAGCATGCGCTCCATCAGGTATATCTCTCTGGTCACCCACAAAACCAATTCTTCCTTTGGCCGCCTCTCCTTCAAGTTCTCTGATGCCAATGACTAGAATTAACTACAAAAATCTCTGAAACTGGAAACACTTATCTCCCTCACTAGCTTTAAGCACCAGCTGTCAGAGCAGCTCACAGATTACTGCACCTGTACACAGCCCATCTATAATTTAGCCCAAACAACTACCCCTTCCCCTACTGCATTTATTTATTTATTTTATTCATTTTGCTCCTTTGCACCCCATTATTTATATCTCTACTTTGCACATTCTTCCACTGCAAATCAACCATTCCAGTGTTTTACTTGCTATATTGTATTTACTTTGCCACCATTGCCTTTTTTTTGCCATTATCTCCCTTATCTCACCTCATTTGCTCACATTGTATATATACTTCTTTTTCTACTGTATTATTGACTGTATGTTTGTTTTACTCCATGTGTAACTCTGTGTTGTTGTATGAGTCGAACTGCTTTGCTTTATCTTGGCCAGGTCGTAATTGTAAATGAGAACTTGTTCTCAACTTGCCTACCTGGTTAAATAAAGGTGAAATAAAAATTAAAAATAAAGCTAGGTGAGATAAGGTGGGGTAAGGAGAGGTGGGGTATGGTGAGATAAGGTGGGGAAAGGTGAGATAAGGTGGGGTAAATTGAGGTAGTTGGGATAAGGTGAGGTGGGGTAAGGTGAGATAAGATGGGGTAAGGTGAGAAAAGGTGGGATAAGGTGAGGTGGGGTAAGGTGAGAAAAGGTGGGGTAAGGTGAGGTGGGGTAAGGTGAGAAAAGGTGGGGTAAGGTGAGGTGGGGTAAGGTGAGAAAAGGTGGGGTAAGGTGAGGTGGGGTAAGGTGAGAAAAGGTGGGGTAAGGTGAGGTGGGGTAAGGTGAGAAAAGGTGGGGTAAGGGAATGTATTTGTTTATTTTATTAGGATCTATTTTATTCCTCATTTGGACTAATCTTCCAATAGTCCTTAAATGTACATACAATCACATTTTCAAATATAGCACACTGTTACAAACAACAGACATAATACACTAACATCTTGACCAGATACATACTGATGGATGGAAAGATGGATGGGTTTCTTCATCTGCCATAGTCCTGCACAACCTTCAATTTATTACATTTAAATGGTTCAAAACTATTGTTTGAATGTATATATTGAAATGTTTCTGGTTTGCTCAGATACATTATTCAACTTCTTTATTGCTCTGAATCAAAATGTTATATTGCCTATTTCTCTTTTCTGTCTGGATAACACATAGATGGTGGACAATCTATTCCTGGTGTTGACTGCATGTCTGTCTCTTACCTCCTGAATACTGTTGTGGATATAGTTTGGCCATTATAAATGGTGCACATTGTGAAATAAAATAAGCATTTTTTTTTCAATGATCTTGTTGATTGATGACCACCCAAGAGCATTGACCATGACTACAACAGAAGAACCATATCTCCACCTTAAAACAATACTTGCTGGTATGTTCTGTTCAATCTGCAGCCTTCTAATTTGACTTGCTGATGCATGTCCCCAGACCACAGAACAGTAGTTCACCTGACTCCCAATTAATGCTTGGGTTGTTTGTTTGAGAATATTTCCCGGGAGACATCCTTCTAATCATGCTTTGTTTAATACATAGATGAGTTATTTGAGTCGACCATGATAAGCAGTTGTCTAGCTGCAGCCCTGGTAGTTTGGTATCTGCCACTTCCTCAATTTGTACTCCCCACATGCTTAATGGCATCCCATGCTGTGTTGGCCTTTTCCTGGTGGTTTTCTTGGCATTCAATATAAGTTTGTTCCAGCAAACCCACTCCCTAATATTTCCCAGATCTACTTGTAGAGCTTGCTGTACCTGTTGAACCGATTGTCTTGCTGTATAAATTGTAGTATAATCTGCAAATACAGTAGCTTGAGTTTCAGATAAGGCATAAGGAAGGTCGTTGGTACGTTGACAGTACCAGTCAAAAGTTTGAACACACCTACTCATTCAAGGGTGTTTCTTTATTTTTACTATTTTCTACATTGTAGAATAATAGTGAAGACATCAAAACTATGAAATAACACACAAGGAATCATGTCGTAACCAAAATAGTTTTAAATCAAAATATAGTTGAGATTCTTCAAAGTAACCATTGTCATGATGTGGCCCTTTCTGGGTGTAGATCGTAGCTTATCCCTCTCTCCTACACCCAGGTTCTGTTATCTCGTAAATTCCTGGCGGAGACTCTCTCCCCCTTTTAATGCAGACAGAGAGACCACAGAGTGATCAAAGGATTTCACGTGGCCAAACTCCTAAACCCCCAAAATGAGAAAATTAAACTTTAAGTCCACTTGTGAGAATGTGGGTAGTGTCGGTGGACACTTAAGGGACAGTTATGTCGAGTGTGTTTGATTTGGTGATCTCATGAAGGACAGGAAACACACATAACGATATCTTGGAATGTGTACATTTCTCAATTATGGTGTTTGCATCTAATTCTTGTAGACATTGAGACTGGTGTTGTGCGGGTACTAGTTCATGAAGCTGCCAATTGAGGACTTGTGAATCGTCTGTTTCTCAAACTAGACACTCTAATGTACTTGTCATCTTGCTCAGTTGTGCACCGGGGCCTCCCACTCCTCTTTCTATTCTGGTTAGAGACAGTTTGCACTGCTCTGTGAAGGGAGTAGTACACAGCGTTGTACGAGATCTTCAGTTTTTTGGCAATTTCTCATATGGAATAGCCTTCATTTCTCAGAACAAGAATAGACTGACGAGTTTCAGAAGAAACTTCTTTGTTTCTGGCCATTTTGAGCAGGTAATCGAACCCACAAATGATGATTCCCCAGATACTCAACTAGTTTAAAGAAGGGAAGTTTTATTGCTTCTTTAATCAGAACAACAGTTTCAGCTGTGCTAACATAATTGCAAAAGGGTTTTCTAATTATCAATTTGCCTTTTAAAATGATAGACTTGGATTAGCTAACACAACCTGCTATTGGAACACAGAAGTGATGGTTGCTGATTATGAGCCTCTGTACGCCTATGTAGGTAGTCCATTAAAATATGCAGTTCCAGCTACAATAGACATTTACAACATTAACAATGTCGACACTGTATTTCTGATAAATTTGACATTATTTTAATGGACTTAATGCTTTTCTTACAAAAACAAGGACATTTCTAAGTGACTCCAAACTCATCATTGAATAGTTCAATCTTTCCAATGTATTCTGAAGCATCCAGCGTATTTGCAAGCAGAGTGTTGAAAACACAACAAAACTATGGAGGTACAGTGCCTCCGAATAGTATTCAGACCCCTTCCTTGACCTTTTCCACAATTTGTTACGTTACAGCCCTACTCTAAAATGGATTAAAATAAATACATAATAATAATAATCAATATAAACATATATCCCATAATGACAAAGCCAAAACAGAATTTTATAAATGTTTGCTAATTTGTTTTTAAATGTATTAAAATCTGAAATATCACATGTACAGTGAGGGAAAAAAGTATTTGATCCCCTGCTGATTTTGTATGTTTGCCCACTGACAAAGAAATGATCAGTCTATAATTTTAATGGTAGGTTTATTTGAACAGTGAGAGACAGAATAACAACAAAAAAATGTAGAAAAACGCATGTCAAAAATGTTATAAATTGATTTGCATTTTAATGAGGGAAATAAGTATTTGACCCCCTCTCAATCAGAAAGATTTCTGTCCCCCAGGTGTCTTTTATACAGGTAACAAGCTGAGATTAGGAGCACACTCTTAAAGTGAGTGCTCCTAATCTCAGTTTGTTACCTGTATAAAAGACACCTGTCCACAGAAGCAATCAATCAATCAGATTCCAAACTCTCCACCATGGCCAAGACCAAAGAGCTCTCCAAGGATGTCAGGGACAAAATTGTAGACCTACACAAGGCTGGAATGGGCTACAAGACCATCGCCAAGCAGCTTGGTGAGAAGGTGACAACAGTTGGTGCGATTATTCGCAAATGGAAGAAACACAAAAGAGCTGTCAATCTCCCTCGGCCTGGGGCTCCATGCAAGATCTCACCTCGTGGAGTTGCAATGATCATGAGAATGATCATCAGCCCAGAACTACACAGGAGGATCTTGTCAATGATCTCAAGGCAGCTGGGACAATAGTCACCAAGAAAACAATTGGTAACACACTGCGCCGTGAAGGACTGAAAACCTGCAGCGCCTGCAAGGTCCCCCTGCTCAAGAAAGCACATATACATGCCCATCTGAAGTTTGCCAATGAACATCTGAATGATTCAGAGGACAACTGGGTGAAAGTGTTGTGGTCAGATGAGACCAAAATGGAGCTCTTTGGCATCAACTCAACTCGCTGTGTTTGGATTGGAGAATGCTGCCTATGACCCCAAGAACACCATCCCCACCGTCAAACATGGAGGTGGAAACATTGTGCTTTGGGGGTGTTTTTCTGCTAAGGGGACAGGACAACTTCACCGCATCAAAGGTACGATGGATGGGGCCAAGTACCTCCTTCCCTCAGCCAGGGCATTGGAAATGGGTCGTGGATGGGTATTCCAGCATGACATTGACCCAAAACACACGGCCAAGGCAACAAAGAAGTGGCTCAAGATGAAGCACATTAAGGTCCTGGAGTGGCCTAGCCAGTCTCCAGACCTTAATCCCATAGAAAATCTGTGGAGGGAGCTGAAGGTTCGAGTTGCCAAACGTCAGCCTCGAGACCTTAATGACTTGGAGAAGATCTGCAAAGAGGAGTGGGACAAAATCCCTCCTGAGATGTGTGCAAACCTGGTGGCCAACTACGAGAAACGTCTGACCTCTGTGATTGTCAACAAGGGTTTTGTCATGTTGTGTCTTGTCTCTGTCCTTTCCCTTCACCCTGTCTCCCTCTGCTGGTCGTTGTTAGGTTACCTTTTCTCCCCGCTTTCTCCCAGCTGTTCCTTGTCTCCTCTAACTACCCATTCACCCCGTTTCCCACCTGTTCCCTTTTTCCCTCTGATTAGGTCCCTATATCTCTCTCTGTTTCTGTTCCTGTCCTTGTCGGATTCTTGTTTGTGTTTCATGCCTGAGCCAGACTATCGTCATGTTTGCTGTAACCTTGTCCTGTCCTGTCGGAATCTGCCGGTCTATCTGAGCCTACCTATGTTTGGTTATTAAAGAAGCTCTGTTTAAGTTAGTTCGCTTTTGGGTCCTCATTCACTCACCTTAACAGAAGAATCCGACCAAGAATGGACCCAGCGACTTCGGATCCTCTCCACTCAGCCGTCGGGATCCAGGGAGCGATGCTAGGCAGACACGAGCAGGAAGTGTCTGCTGCTCGACATGCCGTTGAGACCCTGGCCACCCAAGTCTCCAACCTCACAGAACAGGTTCACCATCTCCGCCTCGATCCACCGGCCACTTCCAGGGCTTTCGAATCTCCGGAGCCCAGAATGCCGTGTTACTCTGGGGAGCCCACTGAATGCCGCTCGTTCCTCACCCAGTGTGATATTGTGTTTTCTCTCCAGCCCAACACTTACTCCAGGAGCACTGCTCGTGTCGCCTACGTCATATCTCTCCTTATTGGACGGGCTCGTGAGTGGGGCACGGCAATCTGGGAGGCAAGGGCTGAGTGTACTAACCAGTATCAGGTTTTGATACGGGTTTTTGATCGATCTGTTTTTGGGGAGGAGGCTTCCAGGGCCCTGTCTTCCCTATGTCAAGGTAATCGATCCATAACAGACTACTCTATTGAGTTTCGCACTCTTGCTGCCTCCAGTGGCTGGAACGAGCCGGCTTTGCTCGCTCGTTTTCTGGAGGGTCTCCGCGCCGAGGTAAAGGATGAGATTCTCTCCCGGGAGGTTCCTTCCAGCGTGGATTCCCTGATTGAACTCGCTATTCGCATTGAGCGACGGGTTGATCTGCGTCACCGAGCTCGTGGAAAGGAGCTCGCGTTCTCCGTTGCCCCCCTCTCCGCATCACTACCATCTTCCTCTGCCGGCTCGGGAGCTGAGCCTATGCAGCTGGGAGGTATCTCGACTAAGGAGAGGGAACGGAGAATCACCAACCGCCTCTGTCTCTATTGCGGTTCTGCTGGTCATTTTGTCACTTCATGTCCAGTAAAAGCCAGAGCTCATCAGTAAGCGGAGGGCTACTGGTGAGCGCTACTACTCCTGTCTCTCCTTCAAGATCCTGCACTACCTTGTCGGTCCATCTACGCTGGACCGGTTCGTCAGCTTCCTGCAGTGCCTTAATAGACTCTGGGGCGGAGGGCTGTTTTATGGACCTCAGACAGTTAAGGGAGTCCACGGCCTTGTTCGCCCTGGATGGTAGTCCTCTCCCCAGGATTCAGCGTGAGACGCTACCTTTAACCCTCACTGTTTCTGGTAATCATAGCGAAACCATTTCTTTTTTGATTTTTCGTTCACCTTTTACACCTGTTGTTTTGGGCCATCCCTGGCTAGTTTGTCATAATCCTTCCATTAATTGGTCTAGTAATTCTATCCTCTCCTGGAACGTCTCTTGTCAGTTTCCTCTGTCTCTTCTTCACAGGAGGAGCCTGGTGATTTGACAGGGGTGCCGGAGGAATATCACGATCTGCGCACGGTGTTCAGTCGGTCCAGGGCCACCTCTCTTCCTCCACACCGGTCGTATGATTGTAGTATTGATCTCCTTCCGGGAACCACTCCCCCCCGGGGTAGACTATACTCTCTGTCGGCTCCCGAACGTAAGGCTCTCGAGGATTATTTGTCTGTAGCTCTTGACGCCGGTACCATAGTCCCCTCCTCCTCTCCCGCCGGAGCGGGGTTTTTTTTTGTCAAGAAGAAGGACGGGTCTCTGCGCCCCTGCATAGATTATCGAGGGCTGAATGACATAACAGTTAAGAATCGTCTTCCTCTTATGTCTTCAGCCTTCGAGATCCTGCAGGGAGCCAGGTTTTTCACTAAGTTGGACCTTCGTAACGCTTACCATCTCGTGCGCATCAGGGAGGGGGACGAGTGGAAGACGGCGTTTAACACTCCGTTAGGGCACTTTGAATACCGGGTTCTTCCTTTCGGCCTCGCTAACGCTCCAGCTGTCTTTCAGGCATTAGTCAATGATGTCCTGAGAGACATGCTGAACATCTTTGTTTTCGTTTACCTTGACGATATCCTGATTTTTTCACCGTCACTCCAGATTCATGTTCAGCACGTTTGACGTGTCCTCCAGCGCCTTTTAGAGAATTGTCTTTTTGTGAAGGCTGAGAAGTGCACTTTTCATGCCTTCCGTCACATTTCTCGGTTCTGTTATTTCCGCTTGCATTGATTGGCCCGTCCCTAAGTCACGCGTCGAGCTGCAGCGCTTTCTCGGCTTCGCGAACTTCTATCGTCGTTTCATCCGTAATTTCGGTCAGGTGGCCGCTCCTCTCACAGCCCTTACTTCTGTCAAGACGTGCTTTAAGTGGTCCGTTTCCGCCCAGGGAGCTTTTGATCTCCTCAAGAATCGTTTTACATCCGCTCCTATCCTTGTTACACCTGACGTCTCTAGACAGTTCGTTGTCGAGGTTGACGCGTCAGAGGTGGGCGTGGGAGCCATTCTTTCTCAGCGCTCCCTCTCTGACGACAAGGTCCACCCATGCGCGTATTTTTCTCATCGCCTGTCGCCGTCGGAACGTAACTATGATGTGGGTAACCGCGAACTGCTCGCCATCCGGTTAGCCCTAGGCGAATGGCGACAGTGGTTGGAGGGGGCGACCGTTCCTTTTGTCGTTTGGACTGACCATAGGAACCTTGAGTACATCCGTTCTGCCAAACGACTTAATGCGCGTCAGGCGCGTTGGGCGCTGTTTTTCGCTCGTTTCGAGTTCGTGATTTCTTATCGTCCGGGCTCTAAGAACACCAAGCCTGATGCTTTGTCTCGTCTCTTCAGTTCTTCAGTAGCCTCCACTGACCCCGAGGGGATTCTCCCTGAGGGGCGTGTTGTCGGGTTGACTGTCTGGGGAATTGAGAGGCAGGTAAAACAAGCGCTCACTCACACTCCGTCGCCGCGCGCTTGTCCTAGGAACCTTCTTTTCGTTCCCGTTCCTACTCGTCTGGCCGTTCTTCAGTGGGCTCACTCTGCCAAGTTAGCCGGCCACCCTGGCGTTCGGGGTACGCTTGCTTCCATTCGCCAGCGTTTTTGGTGGCCCACCCGGGAGCATGACACGCGTCGTTTCGTGGCTGCTTGTTCGGTCTGCGCGCAGACTAAGTCCGGTAACTCTCCTCCTGCCGGCCGTCTCAGGCCGCTTCCTATTCCCTCCCGACCGTGGTCTCACATCGCCTTAGATTTTGTCACCGGACTGCCTTCGTCAGCGGGGAAGACTGTTATTCTTACGGTTGTCGATAGGTTCTCTAAGGCGGCTCATTTCATTCCCCTTGCTAAGCTTCCTTCTGCTAAAGAGACGGCACAAATCATCATCGAGAATGTTTTCAGAATTCATGGCCTTCCGTCAGACGTCGTTTCGGACAGAGGTCCGCAATTCACGTCTCAATTTTGGAGGGAGTTTTGCCGTTTGATTGGGGCTTCCGTCAGTCTCTCTTCCGGCTTTCACCCCCAGTCTAACGGTCAAGCAGAACGGGCCAATCAGACTATTGGTCGCATCTTACGCAGTCTTTCTTTTCGCAACCCTGCGTCTTGGTCAGAACAGCTCCCCTGGGCAGAATACGCCCACAACTCGCTTCCTTCATCTGCGACCGGGCTATCTCCTTTTCAGAGTAGCCTCGGGTACCAGCCTCCGCTGTTCTCATCTCAGTTCGCCGAGTCCAGCGTCCCCTCCGCTCAGGCTTTTGTCCAACGTTGCGAGCGCACCTGGAAGAGGGTCAGGTCTGCACTTTGCCGTTATAGGGCGCAGACTGTGAGGGCTGCTAATAAGCGTAGAACTAAGAGTCCTAGATATTGTCGCGGTCAGAGAGTTTGGCTCTCCACCCTTCCCCTTAAGACGGCTTCTCGCAAGTTGACCCCGCGGTTCATTGGTCCTTCCGTATTTCTCGGGTCATTAATCCTGTCGCAGTTCGACTTCTTCTTCCGCGATACCTTCGTCGCGTCCACCCGGTCTTCCATGTCTCCTGTATTAAGCCCGTTCTCCGCGCCCCCGCTCGTCTTCCCCCCCCCCCCCCCATCCTTGTCGAGGGCGCACCCATCTACAGGGTCCGCAGGATTTTGGACATGCGTCCTCGGGGCCGTGGTCACCAGTACCTTGTCGATTGGGAGGGGTACGGTCCTGAGGAGAGGAGTTGGGTTCCCTCTCGGGACGTGCTGGACCGTGCGCTGATCGAGGATTTCCTCCGTTGCCGCCAGGTTTCCTCCTCGAGTGCGCCAGGAGGCGCTCGGTGAGTGGGGGGGTACTGTCATGTTGTGTCTTGTCTCTGTCCTTTCCCTTCACCCTGTCTCCCTCTGCTGGTCGTTGTTAGGTTACCTTTTCTCCCCGCTTTCTCCCAAACTACCCATTCACCCCGTTTCCCACCTGTTCCCTTTTTCCCTCTGATTAGGTCCCTATATCTCTCTCTGCTGTTCCTGTCCTTGTCGGATTCTTGTTTGTGTTTCAAGCCAGACTATCGTCAAACCTTGTCCTGTCCTGTCGGAATTCTATCTGAGCCTACCTATGTTTGGTTATTAAAGAAGCTCTGTTTAAGTTAGTTCGCTTTTGGGTCCTCAAACCAAGTACTAAGTCATTTTTGCAGAGGGGTCAAATACTTATTTCCCTCATTAAAATGCAAATCAATTTATAAAATTTTTGACATGTGTTTTTCTGGATTTGTTTTGTTATTCTATCTCTCACTGTTCAAATAAAACTACCATTAAAATTATAGACTGATAATTTCTTTGTTAGTGGGCAAACGTACAAAATCAGCAGGGGATCAAATACTTTTTTCCATCACTGTACATTCTCCCCAGTCTGAGGTCCTGAGCACTCTGAAGCAGGTTTTCATACAGGATCTCTACGTACAGTGCCTTGCGAAAGTATTCGGCCACCTTGAACTTTGCGACCTTTTGCCACATTTCAGGCTTCAAACATAAAGATATAAAACTGTATTTTTTTGTGAAGAATCAACAACAAATGGGACACAATCATGAAGTGGAACGACATTTATTGGATATTTCAAACTTTTTTAACAAATCAAAAACTGAAAAATTGGGCGTGCAAAATTATTCAGCCCCCTTAAGTTAATACTTTGTAGCGTCACCTTTTGCTGTGATTACAGATGTAAGTCGCTTGGGGTATGTCTCTATCAGTTTTGCACATCGAGAGACTGACATTTTTTCCCATTCCTCCTTGCAAAACAGCTCGAGCTCAGTGAGGTTGGATGGAGAGCATTTGTGAACAGCAGTTTTCAGTTCTTTCCACAGATTCTCGATTGGATTCAGGTCTGGACTTTGACTTGGCCATTCTAACACCTGGATATGTTTATTTTTGAACCATTCCATTGTAGATTTTGCTTTATGTTTTGGATCATTGTCTTATTGGAAGACAAATCTCCATCCCAGTCTCAGGTCTTTTGCAGACTCCATCAGGTTTTCTTCCAGAATGGTCCTGTATTTGGCTCCATCCATCTTCCCATCAATTTTAACCATCTTCCCTGTCCCTGCTGAAGAAAAGCAGGCCCAAACCATGATGCTGCCACCACCATGTTTGACAGTGGGGATGGTGTGTTCAGCTGTGTTGCTTTTACGCCAAACATAACGTTTTGCATTGTTGCCAAAAAGTTAAATTTTGGTTTCATCTGACCAGAGCACCTTCTTCCACATGTTTAGTGTGTCTCCCAGGTGGCTTGCGGCAAACTTTAAACAACACTTTTTATGGATATCTTTAAGAAATGGCTTTCTTCTTGCCACTCTTCCATAAAGGCCAGATTTGTGCAATATACGACTGATTGTTGTCCTATGGACAGAGTCTCCCACCTCAGCTGTAGATCTCTGCAGTTCATCCAGAGTGATCATGGGCCTCTTGGCTGCATCTCTGATCAGTCTTCTCCTTGTATGAGCTGAAAGTTTAGAGGGACGGCCAGGTCTTGGTAGATTTGCAGTGGTCTGATACTCCTTCCATTTCAATATTATCGCTTGCACAGTGCTCCTTGGGATGTTTAAAGCTTGGGAAATATTTTTGTATCCAAATCCAGCTTTAAACTTCTTCACAACAGTATCTCGGACCTGCCTGGTGTGTTCCTTGTTCTTCATGATGCTCTCTGCGCTTTTAACGGACCTCTGAGACTATCACAGTGCAGGTGCATTTATACGGAGACTTGATTACACACAGGTGGATTGTATTTATCATCATTAGTCATTTAGGTCAACATTGGATCATTCAGAGATCCTCACTGAACTTCTGGAGAGAGTTTGCTGCACTGAAAGTAAAGGGGCTAAATAATTTTGCACGCCCAATTTTTCAGTTTTTGATTTGTTAAAAAAGTTTGAAATATCCAATAAATGTCGTTCCACTTCATGATTGTGTCCCACTTGTTGTTGATTCTTCACAAAAAAATACAGTTTTATATCTTTATGTTTGAAGCCTGAAATGTGGCAAAAGGTCGCAAAGTTCAAGGGGGCCGAATACTTTCGCAAGGCACTGTATTTTGCTCCGTTCATCTTTCCCTATATCCTGACTAGTCTCCCAGTCTCTGCTGATAAAAAACATCCCCACAGCATGATGCTGCCACCACCATGCTTCACCACATGGGATGGTGCCAGGTTTCCCCTTGAAGTGACGCTTGGCATTCAGGCCAAAGAGTTCAATCAACATTTCATCAGACCAGATAATCTTGTTTCTCATGGTCTTAGAGTCTTTAGGTGGCTTTTGTCAAACTCCAATCGGGCTGTCATGTGCCTTTTACTGAGAAGTGGCTTCAGTCTGGCCACTCTACCATAAAGGCCTGATTGGTGGATGGTGCAGAGATGGTTGTCTCCCATCTCCACAGAGGAACTCTGGAGCTCTGTCAGAGTGACCATCGGGTTTTTGGTCACCTCCCTGAGCCAAGGCCCTTCTCCCCCGATTGCTCAGTTTGGCCGGGCGGCCAGCTCTAGGAAGACTCTTGGTGGTTCCAAACTTCTTCCATTTAGGAATGATGGAGGCCACTATGTTCTTGGGGACCTTCAATGCTGCAGACATGTTTTTGTATCCTTCCCCAGATCTGTGTCTCGACATAATCCTGTCTCGGAGCTCTACAGACAACTCCCTCGACCTCATGGCTTGGTTTTTGCTCTGACATGCACTGTCAACTGTGGAACCTTATCAACTGTCAACTGTGGAACCTTATATAGACAGAGGGCCATTCCAAATCATGTCCATTCACTAGAATTTACCACAGGTGGACTCCAATCAAGTTGTAGAAACATCTCAAGGAGAACAATGGAAACAGGATGCACCTGAGCTCAATTTCGAGTCTCTAAAAACCTGTTTCGCTTTGTCATTATGGGGTATTGTGTGTAGATTCTTGAGGATTTTTTTTATTTAATCAATTTTAGAATAATGCTGAAACGTAACAAAATGTGGAAAAAGTCAAGGGGTTCGAATACTTTCCGAAGGCACTGGCCGTAGGTAGATACACCCAATACAAAACTTTAATTAAAACAATTGTTTACTCCTTCCTGTTATATTGAACTATTTGCTGCAAACAGATCTGACTACAGGAAGTCGGTGGAGTGACATGTGACGGAGAAGAGTAGACCTTTGTGGAGTAGTTTATGTTCTTCAGGTGAGACAGGGCCGGAACGGAGGTGAGCTGATACTATCGTTATGGCGAGGAAACAGGGGAGATGCCTTATTCCTAATTGACCCTAGCCTCTTCCCCACAAGCTCAACCCAACCTATCAGAGGGCAAGGTGGAACTATTGTCATTTTGCTAACACTTACTATAATCATTTCAGATGTACAAGAAGAGCCTAAATGTAGCTATGGAAAATAAGTGGGATATGGTATAGTGAAATAAAGATACTTCAGCGTTCTGTGAAGTCACCTGATCTAATTATAGCCATATTGGGATTTCCAGCTGATCTAATTGTAGCCATATTAGGTAGTGTACGGAGCTGTAAGTTAGGCCAGCAACAATGTTTATCCCAGCATGCATGTGTGGCTGTGTGTGTGGGGCTGTGAGCATGTGTATGTGTAACCAAGGCATCATTATGAAATCACTCCAGTGTGTGAAAGTGACTATGCTCTGTGCAGCCAGGTTGTCATAGCATTGACACACCTTGGAGAGTTCTAATCCATCTTCCCAGCAGGGCAATGTGTGTGTGTGTGTGTGTGTGTGTGTGTGTGTGTCTGTCTGTGAGCATTGGCACATATTTAAGAATTACAAATCCATCTTTCTAAGGTTTCAAAGAGTATCTGACCAATGGCTATCCATCATTGGGAAATAATTCCCATTCCCAGACACATTTATCCCTCTCCTCAGTTGGAGAAACCAGCCTGTCGAGGTGTGTGTGCGCGTGTGTGTGGCAGAGACGCAACCCTTCAAAGCTTAACTTCAGCACACACAAGGGAAGCCAGACAAGTCACCACTATCTGTAAATCTATATGCTGTCCCCGGATCATGTTCCCCTTTGAGACTCCGACTCCCATAATTCCCTGGCATTTCCTGGTCAGCTTCCTGGTCAGCTTCAGGGGCTGAGGAAGGAGAATCTGATAAGTGTGTCAATGGGTCAAAAGGGGGAGAACGGTTTATGTGTGAGTGAGTCGATGTTCTTGAAAAATGCTTAACAACAGATTTCACATATAACATGTAAAGTGCCTCATTTAATGCTGGGGGACAATTTTCCTTTAAATGTGTTCTAATTGTCAAGACGGAGGATAGTAATATATTTGAACACATTTCTGAAGTTTTACCAATTATATTTGGTTCACTATTCCATAACAGCCAGCCAGTGTGTTGTTTACTCTCCCAATCACCCAATGTATGTGTAGTCTTGTGTGTATATGTCAAATTGACTGTGTGTGTGTCACATCGCCAGGTGGACTCGTAACCATGAGTTACCGAACAGGAAAACATGACGCATCCTAGGCGATAAACAGATAATGGGCCTTCCCTGAAATTCCTCTGACGGACCGCACCCCCCAGGAACTGTTTACTGTTTACGAGCACACACACACACACATCTGTTGACTTTTTAAACCGGAACATTTCCCAGAAGCCTCTTTGACTCAGTGGGTAGTGTGTCTGTGTCCTGTTGTTAGCTCGTTAGCGTTAGCATCCAGGGTAGCAGAGGTACTGACATGGTCGTAATGACCCACATATCTTAATTTATCTCCCAGAGGTCATACATTACAGTAAAGCACAGATGTATAGGATTGTTGCTCTGTGTGTGTGTGTGTGTGTGTGTGTGTGTGTGTGTGTGTGTGTGTGTGTGTGTGTGTGTGTGTGTGTGTGTGTGTGTGTGTGTGTGTGTTGCTCTGTGTGTGTGTGTGTGCGTGTTGCCCTGTGTGTGTTGCTCTGTGTGTGTTGCCCTGTGTGTGTTGCTCTGTGTGTGTTGCTCTGTGTGTGTGTGTTCACTGGTATTTACTGGCAGAAGGGTTCATTTTAGGATGCAGTAAGGTGGTCTGAGTTGGTTCTAATAACCTCCATTAATCACCCAGAGGACAGGAGTGTCAGGCTCACCTCTCAGACCCAGAGAGAGAGTGTGTGTGTGTGTGTGTGTGTGTGTGTGTGTGTGTGTGTGTGTGTGTGTGTGTGTGTGTGTGTGTGTGTGTGCGTGCGTGCGTGCGTGCGTGTGTGTGTGTGTGTGTAGGGGTGTGTGTGTGTAGGGGTGTGTGTGTGTGTGTGGGGGTGGGTGTGTGGGGGTGTGTGTGTGTGTGTGTGTGGTGGAGGGTAAAGTCATCGCCTGTACCTGTTGTTTGAGCTGGTGCATGAGCCTGTCCTTTTCTCTCTTCAGTGACATCACCTCATCCTGTGATTTCTTACGTTTAGAGGAGGACAGTTCCAGTAGGGCTATGTTAGCATCCTTCTCACTGATCGCAGCTAGAAGAGCCTGCTGCCTGGGAGAGGAGGGAGAGGGGGATGACAGGGACAGAGAGAGAGGAAGAGAGATGGTTAGGAAGACATTGGTTGTTTCTCAAAATGCAGACCGTGCTCAGAGCACACTACCCTGCTCAGAGCACACTACCCTGCTCAGAGCACACTACCCTGCTCAGAGCACACTACCCTGCTCAGAGCATACTACCCTGCTCAGAGCAAACTACCCTGCTCAGAGCATACTACCCTGCTCAGAGCATACTACCCTGCTCAGAGCACACCACCCTGCTCAGAGCATACTACCCTGCTCAGAGCATACTACCCTGCTCAGAGCACACTACCCTGCTCAGAGCATACTACCCTGCTCAGAGCATACTACCCTGCTCAGAGCATACTACCCTGCTCAGAGCACACCACCCTGCTCAGAGCACACCACCCTGCTCAGAGCATACTACCCTGCTCAGAGCATACTACCCTGCTCAGAGCATACTACTCTGCTCAGAGCATACTACCCTGTTCAGAGCATACTACTCTGCTCAGAGCATACTACCCTGCTCAGAGCATACTACCCTGCTCAGAGCATACTACCCTGCTCAGAGCAGACTACCGTGCTCAGAGCATACTACCCTGCTCAGAGCATACTACCGTGCTGAGAGCATACTACCCTGCTCAGAGCACACTACCCTGCTCAGAGCATACTACCCTGCTCAGAGCACACTACCCTGCTCAGAGCACACTACCCTGCTCAGAGCATACTACCGTGCTCAGAGCACACCACCCTGCTCAGAGCATACTACCCTGCTCAGAGCATACTACCGTGCTTAGAGCATACTACCCTGCTCAGAGCACACTACCCTGCTCAGAGCACACTACCCTGCTCAGAGCACACTACCCTGCTCAGAGCACACTACCCTGCTCAGAGCACACTACCCTGCTCAGAGCATACTACCCTGCTCAGAGCATACTACCCTGCTCAGAGCATACTACCCTGCTCAGAGCACACTACCCTGCTCAGAGCATACTACCCTGCTCAGAGCATACTACCCTGCTCAGAGCATACTACCCTGCTCAGAGCACACCACCTTGCTCAGAGCACACCACCCTGCTCAGAGCATACTACCCTGCTCAGAGCATACTACTCTGCTCAGAGCATACTACCCTGCTCAGAGCACACTACCGTGCTCAGAGCATACTACCCTGCTCAGAGCATACTACCCTGCTCAGAGCAGTCTACCGTGCTCAGAGCATACTACCCTGCTCAGAGCATACTACCGTGCTCAGAGCATACTACCCTGCTCAGAGCATACTACCCTGCTCAGAGCATACTACTCTGCTCAGAGCATACTACCCTGCTCAGAGCACACTACCGTGCTCAGAGCATACTACCCTGCTCAGAGCATACTACCCTATTCAGAGCAGACTACCGTGCTCAGAGCATACTACCCTGCTCAGAGCATACTACCCTGCTCAGAGCATACTACTCTGCTCAGAGCATACTACCCTGCTCAGAGCACACTACCGTGCACAGAGCCTACTACCCTGCTCAGAGCATACTACCCTGCTCAGAGCAGACTACCGTGCTCAGAGCATACTACCCTGCTCAGAGCATACTACCGTGCTCAGAGCATACTACCCTGCTCAGAGTATACTACCGTGCTCAGAGCAGACTACCCTGCTCAGAGCATACTACCGTGCTCAAACCATGCAAATTGGAGCACGAGAGGGTAGGAGTATGATTCCAAATCAAAATGGAGCACGGAGGGCACTTCTCAAATGCGTACTCCGTTTGTACATATGTTGAAGCATGCATCGATGCAAACTTCAACGGATAGTATGCAAAGAAATATGACGCAAGCGCGTAAAAAATCACGAAAACATTCTTGAAATCAATGGCGGCCATTATTTGAGCTGAAGCGAGAGAAAATACACTCCGACTTCGGAATGAAATGTTTTCTTTTCACATCTCATATCTTGCCTGATGACAAAATGTAATACCGTAGATCGCAAGCCCATAATAAGTCAATAGGGTTACTACTACAGATAACTAGCCAGATAGCCACAAATAATTGTTAGCTGGCTACCCACGAAAAATGTACATCTATATTAAGATTCATATATAGCTAACTGACAGATATGAAGTAAAACGATTGCTTTGTGTACATCTTGTTTTATCTCTATTGTTATTATCCAGGCTGGAAGAAGGGTGAGTTAATGGGGACGTGCAGCGTGCAGCGTAATACAGTAGGGGAAGTGTGAGGTAATACAGTAGGGGGAGTGTGAGGTAATACAGTAGGGGGAGTGTAAGGTAATACAGTAGGGGGAGTGTGAGGTAATACAGTAGGGGGAGCGTAAGGTAATACAGTAGGGGGAGTGTGAGGTAATACAGTAGGGGGAGTGTGAGGTAATACAGTAGGGGAAGTGTGAGGTAATACAGTAAGGGGAGTGTAAGGTAATACAGTAGGGGGAGTGTAAGGTAATACAGTAGGGGGAGTGTGAGTTAATACGGTAGGGGGAGTGTGAGGTAATACAGTAGGGGGAGTGTGAGTTAATACGGTAGGGGGAGTGTGAGGTAATACAGTAGGGGGAGTGTGAGGTAATACAGTAGGGGGAGTGTGAGGTAATACAGTAGGGGGAGTGTGAGTTAATACAGTAGGGGGAGTGTGAGGTAATACAGTAGGGGGAGTGTGAGGTAATACAGTAGGGGGAGTGTGAGGTAATACAGTAAGGGGAGTGTGAGGTAATACAGTAGGGGGAGTGTAAGGTAATACAGTAGGTGGAGTGTGAGGTAATACAGTAGGGGGAGTGTGAGATAATACAGTAGGGGGAGTGTGAGGTAATACAGTAGGGGGAGTGTGAGGTAATACAGTAGGGGGAGTGTGAGTTAATACGGTATGGGGAGTGTGAGGTAATACAGTAGGGTGGGTGTGAGGTAATACAGTAGGGGGAGTGTGAGTTAATCGTGTAGGGGGAGTGTGAGGTAATACAGTAGGGGGAGTGTGAGTTAATACGGTAGGGGGAGTGTGAGGTAATACAGTAGGGGGAGTGTGAGGTAATACAGTAGGGGGAGTGTGAGGTAATACAGTAGGGGGAGTGTGAGTTAATCCTGTAGGGGGAGTGTGAGGTAATACGGTAGGGGGAGTGTGAGGTAATACAGTAGGGGGAGTGTGAGGTAATTCAGTAGAGGGAGTGGGAGGTAATACAGAATGGGGAGTGTGAGGTAATACAGTAGGGGGAGTGTGAGGTAATACAGTAGGGGGAGTGTGAGGTAATACAGTAGGGGGAGAGTGAGTTAATACGGTAGGGGGAGTGTGAGGTAATACAGTAGGGGGAGTGTGAGGTAATACAGTAGGGGGAGTGTGAGGTAATACAGTAGGGGGGGTGTGAGTTAATCCTGTAGGGGGAGTGTGAGGTAATACAGTAGGGGGAGTGTGAGGTAATACAGTAGGGGGAGTGTGAGGTAATACAGTTTGGGGAGTGGGAGTTAATCCTGTAGGGGGAGTGTGAGGTAATACAGTAGGGGGAGTGTGAGGTAATACAGTAGGGGGAGTGTGAGTTAATACGGTAGGGGGAGTGTGAGGTAATACAGTAGGGGGAGTGTGAGGTAATACAGTAGGGGGAGTGTGAGGTAATACGGTAGGGGGAGTGTGAGGTAATACAGTAGGGAGAGTGTGAGGTAATTCAGTAGAGGGAGTGGGAGGTAATACAGTAGGGGTAGTGTGAGGTAATACAGTAGGGGGAGTGTGAGGTAATACAGTTTGGGGAGTGTGAGGTAATACAGTAGGGGGAGTGTGTGGTAATACAGTTTGGGGAGTGTGAGGTAATAAAGTACGGGGAGTGTGTGGTAATACAGTTTGGGGAGTGTGCGGTAATACGGTAGGGGGAGTGTGAGGTAATACAGTAGGGGGAGTGTGAGGCAATACAGTAGGGGGAGTGTGAGGTAATACAGTAGGAGGAGTGTGAGGTAATACGGTAGGAGGAGTGTGAGGTAATACAGTCATTGTAGAGGTGAGGGGGTAATGGAGACTGGTTCATTGTAGAGGAGAGGGGGTAATGGAGACTGAGTCATTGTAGAGGAGAGGGGGTAACGGAGACTGTCATTACAGTGTCCTAACCCCTCTGTGTTCACACAATTAAGTATGACCAAACTGTAGGGTTAGGAGGACCAAACTGTAGGGTTAGGAGGACCAAACTGTAGGGTTAGGAGGACCAAACTGTAGGGTTAGGAGGACCAAACTGTAGGGTTAGGAAGACCAAACTGTAGGGTTAGGAGGACCAAACTGTAGGGTTAGGAGGACCAAACTGTAGGGTTAGGAGGACCAAAATGTAGGGTTATGAGGACCAAACTGTGGTCACACATATGTATTTAAAAGTTACTAGGAGAGTGTACAGGGAGAGTAAACCCCCAGACCTACAGAAAAACAACCAGACACCAGAGAGAGAGAGAGAGTGAGAGAGAGAGAGAGAGAGAGAGAGAGAGAGAGAGAGAGAGAGAGAGAGAGAGAGAGAGAGAGAGAGGGAGAGAGAGAGAGAGAGAGAGAGAGAGAGGGGAGAGAGGGAGGGAGAGAGAGGACAGAGTGAGGGAGAGAGAGATAAAGGGAGAGGGAGAGGGAGAGGGAGAGAGAGAGAGAGAGAGAGAGAGAGAGAGAGAGAGAGAGAGAGAGAGGGAGAGGACAGAGAGAGAGAGAGGGAGAGAGAGAGGGAGAGGGAGAGAGAGAGAGAGAGAGAGAGAGAGAGAGAGAGAGAGAGAGAGAGAGAGAGAGAGAGAGAGGGAGAGAGAGGGAGGGAGAGAGAGAGGACAGAGAGAGATAGCCCCAAGGCCTACAGTAAAACCACCAGATAGAGACAGGGAGAGAGAGAGGACAGAGAGAGACAGCCCCAAGGCCTACAGTAAAACCACCAGATAGAGACAGGGAGAGAGGGATAGAGAGAGAGAGAGAGAGAGAGAGAGAGAGAGAGAGAGAGAGAGAGAGAGAGAGAGAGAGAGAGAGAGAGAGAGAGAGAGAGAGGACAGAGAGATAGCCCCAAGGCCTACAGTAAAACCACCAGATAAGACAGGGAGAACCAGAGAGGGTTTACAATGGCAGCCTTCCGTATTAATACATTCTGACCAGAGAGAGTGCGCTGAATCATTGTTGTGATGAGTTGTGCACATAATATTCGTATTGACATGTATTCATTCACTCAATACTAACTAGATTATATGTCAAGTTAGTAGCTCTCCTCTCCTGTCCTCTCCTGTCCTCAGTAGTAAATGAACAGTTCATCTCTTCTCCATGGCAGACAGACATTGCAGTGCTCATGCTTTCCGTGGTCCAGTGTAGCGGTATACTGTTAGCGTGTAGACTGGGCTGGTACTTTTAGTAGAGTAAACATAACGCACCCTAACTCCAGACTGTTAAAAAGGGGATGAAATGAAGAGTGCGTTACATGTTTGCAGTAAGGTAAAGGTTGTGGGGGGAGCTACGGAGGAGGCAGGGTGGGGGAGGGGTGGTATTCCACAGACTCATTTAAAAAACGTCCTACATTGGAGTGGAAGCCTGTGTTTTTATTCCATGATTTAAATCCCTGTAGAAATATCTCCATTCTGAAAATAAACACTATCTAAGAATAAAGTCGTCTAGCCCTGGAAATCCACATTCTGTGTTTTCAGTCCAATTATCTGAACGCTGGCTCTGGAATCCCCTTATTCAGGGCGATTAATAGGGTCTGTGTGTGTGTGTGTGTGTATGTGTGTGTGTGTGTGTGTGTGTGTGTGGATCTGAGCCCTTAATCACACCATTAATCACTGTGCTGGTCCAGGGTGACACCCCTCGTCTCCACACACCTCTCCTGTTATTCCTTTTAACGCTCGCTACAGAGGGAACACACACACATACACACAGGGTGCCTGCATTAGAGCAAGTGTAGAGGTACCTGTCGGGGAGGGAGCACTCTGTAACCTTTAACCTTTAGCACATTCATTACATGGAGGAACACTCAGAATTATGCAGCTAGAAATACGCTGCATAGAACAGACACTAGTCCAGAACCCACATAATAGAATAGTTTGTTTGGTCAGTTCTATAAATCAAAGTTATAGCCACAATAATTTGATGATATCCTGGTATAAAAAGTAGAGTTGTAAAATGACAACGATGTAAAAGCTGTAAAAGAATTGGAAACAATGTAAATATTATAGATGTAAAGTAACAGCAACAGCCTTCACAAAAAGAGCCTAAACAAACCATATATTTTAACAAGAGTAGCAACAGCATTCACAATAACAGCCTAAACAAACCATCTACTTTAACAGGGGGAACAACAGCCTTCACAATAAGAGCCTAAAGAACCATCTATTTTAACAGCAGGAGCAACAGCCTTCACAATAAGGGCATAAAAAATCTATTATAACCAAGTACCTCTAACAGACCTAACCTTTGAATGTCCTTGTCATGCTACCACAGATGCAGGTCGTAACCACAGCCATAGGTTCCTACCACATATGTAGGTTGTTACCACAGCCGTAGGTTCCTACCACAGATGTAGGTTGTTACCACAGCCGTAGGTTCCTACCACAGTTGTAGGTTCCTACCACAGTTGTAGGTTGTTACCACATATGTAGGTTGCTAGAACAGACGTACAGTTGAAGTCGGAAGTTTACATTCACCTTAGCCAAATACATTTAAACTCAGTTTTTCACAATTCCTGACATTTAATCCTAGTAAAATTCCCATTTTAGGTCAGTTAGGATCACCACTTTATTTTAAGAATGTGAAATGTCAGAATAATAGTAGAGAGAATTATATATTACAGCTTTTATTTCTTTCATCACATTCCCAGTGGGTCAGAAGTTTACATTCACTCAATTAGTATTTGGCAACATTGTCTTTAAATTGTTTATCTTCAGTCAAACGTTTCGGGTAGCCTTCCACAAGCTTCCCACAATAAGTTGGGTGAATTTTGGCCCATTCCTCCTGACAGAGCTGGTGTAACTGAGTCAGGTTTGTACTCCTCCTTGCTTGCACACAATTGTTCAGTTCTGCCCAAAAATGTTCTATAGGATTGAGGTCAGGGCTTTGTGATGGCCACTCCAATACCTTGACTTTGTTGTCCTTAAGCCATTTTGCCATAACTTTGGAAGTATGCTTGGGGTCATTGTTCATTTGGAAGACCTTATTTGCGATCAAGCTTTAACTTCCTGACTGATGTTGCTTCAATATACAGTGCCTTGCGAAAGTATTCGGCCCCTTGAACTTTGCGACCTTTTGCCACATTTCAGGCTTCAAACATAAAGATATAAAACTGTATTTTTTTGTGAAGAATCAACAACAAGTGGGACACAATCATGAAGTGGAACGACATTTATTGGATATTTCAAACTTTTTTAACAAATCAAAAACGGAAAATTGTTGTTACCACAGCCGTAGGTTGCTACCACAGCCGTAGGTTGCTACCACAGATGTAGGTTGCTACCTCAGATATAGTTTGTTACCACAGCCGTAGGTTGCTACCACAGCCGTAGGTTGCAACCACAGATGTAGGTTGCTACCTCAGATGTAGGTTGCTACCACAGATGTAGGTTGCTACCTCAGATGTAGGTTGCTACCTCAGATGTAGGTTGCTACCACAGATGTAGGTTGCTACCTCAGATGTAGGTTGCTACCTCAGATGTAGGTTGCTAGCCCAACAGCAGTTGAACACAGGAATACTGTGTACATTACTTTATCGTAGGCTAAATAGAGTTGACTAGTGACTTGTGTTTTTTCTGTCCCTGGGCGTATAAGGGTATGGAATGCAGCACCATGCGTTAATGGTAATAAACACACCACAGATTAACAGCCGAACACGTCGGCCATTTTAAAATCTTCTCACCAACCCACACACAAGGAAGAGGGCCAAGTCCCGATTCCTTTCCGTGTCTACTCTCCTGGTTTCCTTTCCTTTATGAGCCCGTATGGGTAACGACTGGATAGGTTTCTTATTTACGTTGATAAGGTTCGTATGGCTTTCCTCTATTATGTTTCCCCAAATAACTGGGAACAAAGCAAGGAAAGGTCCCATGAGTAAATATCAGGGAATAGGAAACATGCTACAAGGAAGGAAGCATTTTAAACAATATTTGGACAGGTCAGTTGTGCCATTCCTTCGAAAAGCAGAGGGTAGGGGTGTGTACGTTTGCGTGTGTGTGTGTGTGTGTGTGTGTGTGTGTGTGTGTGTGTGTGTGTGTGTGTTGTGTGTGTGTGAGAAAGGGGAGGTTTATCTTATCTGCAGGACCATCTGGAGAGCCCAAACACAAATCCATCTTCAGCTTGACACTCAAATAAAGACTCCCTAAAATTCACCCCTCTGTAAAACTAACCCACCCCCTTACCCCAATGTAAAACTAACCCACCCCCTTACCCCAATGTAAAACTAACCCACCACCTTACCCCAATGTAAAACTAACCCACCCCCTTACCCCAATGTAAAACTAACCCACCCCCTTACCCCAATGTAAAACTAACCCACCCCCTTACTAACTTACCCCTCTGTAAAACTCACCCCCTCACCCTGCTGTAAAACTAACTCACCCCTCTGTAAAACTAACTCACCTCTCTGTAAAACTCACCCCCTCACCCTGTTGTAAAACTAACTCACCTCTCTGTAAAACTCACCCCCTTACCCCCCAGTAAAACTCACCCCCTCACCCTGCTGTAAAATGAACTCACCCCTCTGTAAGACTCACCCCCTTGTAAAGCTCACTAACTCACACCTCTCGAGGGCTCCCGAGTGGAGCAGCTGTCTAAGGCACTGCATCTCATTGTTTGGTGCGTCACTACAGACACCCTGGTTCAAATCCAGGCTGTATCACAACCGGCCGTGATTGTCCCATAGGGCGGCACACAATTGGCCCAGCGTTGTCCGAGTTAGGGGAGGGTTTGGCCGGGGTAGGCCATCATTGTAAACAAGAATTTGTTCTTAACTGACTTGCCTAGTTAAATAAAGGTTCAATAAAAAACACCTCTGAAAAACTCACCTCTGTAAAACTCACCTCCTCATACCTCTGTAAAACTCACCCCCTTACCTGTATGTAAAATTCACCCCCTTATCTGTATGTAAAAATCACCTCCTTATACCTCTGTAAAACTCACCCCCTTACCTGTATGTAAAATTCACCTCCTTATACCTCTGTAAAACTCACCCTCTTA
>NC_092162.1:63637758-63647758 GCF_045791955.1 Oncorhynchus clarkii lewisi
AGGCTAACCCCAGGTTACAGGCTAACCCCAGGTTACAGGCTAACCCCAGGTTACAGGCTAACCCCAGGTTACAGGCTAACCCCGAGTTACAGACTATCTCAGGTTACAGGCTAACCCCAGGTTACAGGCTAACCCCGAGTTACAGGCTAACCCCAGGTTACAGGCTAACCCCAGGTTACAGACTAACCCCAGGTTACAGACTAACCCCGAGTTACAGGCTAACCCCAGGTTACAGGCTAACCCCAGGTTACAGACTAAACCCGAGTTACAGACTAACCCCAGGTTACAGGCTAACCCCAGGTTACAGGCTAACCCCGAGTTACAGACTAACCCTGAGTTACAGACTAACCCCAGGTTACAGGCTAACCCCGAGTTACAGACTAACCCCAGGTTACAGGCAGACCCCGAGTTACAGACTAACCCCAGGTTACAGGCTAACCCCGAGTTACAGGCTAACCCCAGGTTACAGGCTAACCCCGAGTTACAGACTAACCTCAGGTTACAGGCTAACCCCAGGTTACAGGCTAACCCCAGGTTACAGGCTAACCCCGAGTTACAGGCTAACCCCAGGTTACAGACTAACCCCAGGTTACAGGCTAACCCCAGGTTACAGGCTAACCTCGAGTTACAGGCTAACCCCGAGTTACAGGCTAACCCCAGATTACAGGCTAACCCCGAGTTACAGGCTAACCCCAGGTTACAGGCTAACCCCAGGTTACAGGCTAACCCCGAGTTACAGACTAACCTCAGGTTACAGGCTAACCCCAGGTTACAGACTAACCCCGAGTTACAGGCTAACCCCAGGTTACAGGCTAACCCCAGGTTACAAACTAACCCCGAGTTACAGACTAACCCCAGGTTACAGACTAACCCCGAGTTACAGACTAACCCCAGGTTACAGGCTAACCCCAGGTTACAGGCTAACCCCGAGTTACAGGCTAACCCCAGGTTACAGGCTAACCCCAGGTTACAGGCTAACCCCGAGTTACAGACTAACCCCGAGTTACAGACTAACCCCAGGTTACAGGCTAACCCCGAGTTACAGACTAACCCCGAGTTACAGACTAACCCCAGGTTACAGGCTAACCCCGAGTTACAGGATAACCCCTAGCTATAGGCTAACCCCTAGCTATAGGCTAACCACAAGTTATAGGCTAACCCCTAGCTATAGGCTAACCCCTACCTATAGGCTAACCACTAGTTATAGGCTAACCCAGAGTTATAGGTTAACCCCTAGTTATAGGCTAACCCCTAGCTATAGGCTAACCCCTAGCTATAGGCTAACCCCTAGTAAAAGGATAACCCCTAGCTATAGGCTAACACCTAGCTATAGGCTAACCCCTAGTAAAAGGATAACCCCTAGCTATAGGCTAACCCCTAGTTTTAGGATAACCCCTAGTTATAGGATAACCACTAGTTAAAGGATAACTACAGGCTAACACTGTGGTAGCTGTGCTCCATAAGAAACAGGATCAGACGTGACAGCAGATGGCTCTCCCAGAACTAGGCCAGGTTGTGTGTTTTCACTCCCCTAATAAAATATACAACCCACTTACTCTGCTCACCCCATCTCCCACACCACCCGCAGACCAGAGGGAGGGAAGAAACAGCTAATTGAAAGAGTATGTATCAGTTTTAGAGCAACAAGAGGAGAAAATATGAGGGGACAAAAATCAACAAATCTGCCAAAACTAGCCAAATGTTTAGAGTGGGAGCTGAGACGGGGAGGGATGTGGGGTGTACCTCAGAGATGAGCAGGACCAGACGGTCTGAACATTCCAACAGAGAGGGGGGTGGGAGGGGGGGTTGGAGAGTGGTGAAGGCATAGCGAGAGTTATAGAAAGGGATGTGTGGGGGGGGGGGGGGGGGGGGGGGTTACAATTTCTATCAATTATGTAAAACTGTCTAACACAGTGAATCACATGTGAGAATGTTGGGATAAATAAGTAAACATTGATGTGAGGGAGACCCAGGATAAAGGATGTTAATGATGATGTCGCAGGCAGGCTTTTCCCATATAAGGCGGCCTTGTTCTGCAAGCCAATGAGGACATGTGCCATGCAGTGATTCCTATTGAGCAGTTCTGACAGTGAAGAATCTGATTGGCTCTAAGCCAACAGTCAAGCAGACCAGGGTTGCGTTCAGGGAGGTGCAGTGTATTGAACGTCGCAGATAGAAATGCCATGACTAGATCTGACATGATTTCCTACTCCAGTGCACCCAACAGCACACATTTTTGTAGCCCCGTTCAAACACCTGATTCAAATTGTCAAGAGCTTGATGATTAGTTGAGTAGAATCAGGTGTGCTTGTCTGGGGCCAAGACAAAAATATATACTGTCGGGGGTACTCGAAGACCAGGGTTGGGAAACACTCGAGGACCGGGGTTGGGAAACACTCGAGGACCGGGGTTGGGAAACACTCGAGGACCAGGGTTGGGAAACACTCGAAGACCGGGGTTGGGAAACACTCGAGGACCGGGGTTGGGAAACACTCGAGGACCAGGGTTGGGAAACACTCGAAGACCAGGGTTGGGAAACACTCGAGGACCGGGGTTAGGAAACACTCGAGGACCAGGGTTGGGAAACACTCGAAGACCGGGGTTGGGAAACACTCGAGGACCGGGGTTGGGAAACACTCGAGGACCAGGGTTGGGAAACACTTGAAGACCAGGGTTGGGAAACACTAGAGGACCGGGGTTGGGAAACACTCGAGGACCAGGGTCTCCTATAGTCAGGAAGCAATACTGATCGGGTCTCCCCTATAGTCAGGAAGCAAGACTGGCAGGGTCTCCCCTATAGTCAGGAAGCAAGACTGGCAGGGTCTCCCCTATAGTCAGGAAGCAAGACTGACAGGGTCTCCCCTATAGTCAGGAAGCAAGACTGGCACGGTCTGCCCTATAGTCAGGAAGCAAGACTGACAGGGTCTACCCTATAGTCAGGAAGCAAGACTGGCACGGTCTCCCCTATAGTCAGGAAGCAAGACTGACAGTGTCTCCCCTATAGTCAGGAAGCAAGACTGACAGGGTCTCCCCTATAGTCAGGAAGCAAGACTGGCACGATCTCCCCTATAGTCAGGAAGCAAGACTGGCACGGTCTCCCCTATAGTCAGGAAGCAAGACTGACAGGGTCTCCCCTATAAGTCAGGAAGCAAGACTGACAGGGTCTCCCCTATAGTCAGGAAGCAAGACTGACAGGGTCTGCCCTATAGTCAGGAAGCAAGACTGACAGGGTCTGCCCTATAGTCAGGAAGCAAGACTGGCACGGTCTCCCCTATAGTCAGGAAGCAAGACTGACAGGGTCTCCCCTATAGTCAGGAAGCAAGACTGACAAGGTCTCCCCTATAGTCAGGAAGCAAGACTGACAGGGTCTCCCCTATAAGTCAGGAAGCAAGACTGACAGGGTCTCCCCTATAGTCAGGAAGCAAGACTGACAGGGTCTCCCCTATAGTCAGGAAGCAAGACTGACAGGGTCTCCCCTATAGTCAGGAAGCAAGACTGGCACGATCTCCCCTATAGTCAGGAAGCAAGACTGGCACGGTCTCCCCTATAGTCAGGAAGCAAGACTGACAGGGTCTCCCCTATAAGTCAGGAAGCAAGACTGACAGGGTCTCCCCTATAGTCAGGAAGCAAGACTGACAGGGTCTGCCCTATAGTCAGGAAGCAAGACTGACAGGGTCTGCCCTATAGTCAGGAAGCAAGACTGGCACGGTCTCCCCTATAGTCAGGAAGCAAGACTGACAGGGTCTCCCCTATAGTCAGGAAGCAAGACTGACAAGGTCTCCCTTATAGTCAGGAAGCAAGACTGACAGGGTCTCCCCTATAAGTCAGGAAGCAAGACTGACAGGGTCTCCCCTATAGTCAGGAAGCAAGACTGACAGGGTCTCCCCTATAGTCAGGAAGCAAGACTGACAGGGTCTCCCCTATAGTCAGGAAGCAAGACTGACAGGGTCTCCCCTATAGTCAGGAAGCAAGACTGACAGGGTCTCCCCTATAGTCAGGAAGCAAGACTGACAGGGTCTCCCCTATAGTCAGGAAGCAAGGCAGAATGCCTTATCACACACTCACACCAATCCCCCCACCCACACACACACACAGCAGAGCTGGATTGTTTAAGCTCCCTGTCACTGTGAATATGTGAGGGTCACTGTGAATATGTACCTCAACTCACACTACTGTAGCGCCAGGCAGACACACACACAACCACACACACACAATCATAAAAATGCAGGCAGAGCGCAAGATGAGAGCGCTAAGGCTTTAGTGTAAAGCTAGAGATGAGCAATATCCCTCTCTATCTAAAAAGTCCCTCTCCCTCCTCCACACCCATCTTCTGAATCAACAACTGTACTGTAGTTGACAAGTTCCATTCCCGTCCTCTGCCCCATTTCCCTTCATCTTTGGGCAAGCGGCTTCATAGTGAAAAGCTGTCAGGCAAATCCAGGGCCACCTCTAAACTCTAAAGCCCCTCTCTCGTCCCCCTTCAGTTGAAGCCTAGGGATTGTAAAATAAAATAAACCCACTCAAATGCTTGTGTGTCTCTACTTCTCTCTATATATTAACCATCCAGCACAGTCTCTCTCTCTCTCTATATATATATATATATATTATTATGTATTAACCATCTCTATATATTAACCATCTCTATATATTAACCATCCAGCACAGTCTCTCTCTCTCTCTCTCCCTCTCAATTCAATTAAATGCAATATTCAAAGAGGCTTTATTGGCATGGGAAATATATGTTTGCAATGCCAAAGCAAGTGAAATAAACAATTAACAAAAGTGAGAAGAAACAAAAAATGTACAGTAAAGATGATTCAAATGTTACAATGTCTTTAACTTTGTGCAAATAGTAGTAGTATGAATAGTAGGGGAAGTCAAGTAAACAGATACATATTGGTTGTATTTACAATGTTGTTTGTGTTCCACTGGTTGCCCTGTTTCCTGGCAACGGGTCACAAATCTTGCTGCTCTAAATGCACATTGAGGTATTTCACATAACAGATATGGGAGCTTGTCAATATTTGATTTGTTTTTATATTTTGGGGTCCTTGTAATCTGAGGGGAAATTGTGTCTCTAATATGGTCATACATTTGTCAGGAGGTTAGGAAGTACAGCTCAGTTTCCGCCTCATTTTGTGGGATGTGGGCACATAGCTTGTCTTCTTTCGAGTCAGGTCCGCCTATTGCGGCTTCTCTCAAAAGCAACAACTCACTATGATCATGAGTCTGTACATTGTCAATTTTTACCTCAGTTTTCTATCAGTCACAATGGTCAGATAGTATGTCACCATGTACTGTATGTTTAGGGCCAAATAGTATTTAAGTTTGCTTTGAGATTTTGTAATGTTTTCCCAATAGGTAAAATTGTCCTTGTGTTTGGTTATATTTGGGCTGAGAAAGATTGTCTGCGACCGCAGGACAAGCTGGATGAGGGGACCTTTCTCTATGTTCATCTCTTGGTATTTCAGGGTTTTGTTGTAGTAGTAGTAGGAGAGAGGGCTGCTTGTTTTTAGGTGGGTGTGGAATTTGATGGCTTAATTTGGGATGTTAATTATTAATGGATATTGGCCAGATTCTGCCCCGTGTGCATTATTTGGGGCTTTTTTCTGTACACTAAGAAAATATATTTTTTATTTCTGCATGCAAGATTTAAATGGGATGTTTTTCCAATGTCTTATAATCTTGATTGGTTAGCAGATCCCACGCTTGACTTCCATATAGGCCAATTGGTCCAATTGTAGATTTGAATATTTTGAGCCAGGTTCTAATTGGTATGTCAACTTGAATTTGTCTTTTGATAGTGTAAAAATACATTCTCTTTCAGTCCATGTACAGTTAATCTCTCTCTCTCCTCTCTCTCTCTCTCTCTCTCTCTCTCTCTCTCTCTCTCTCTCTCTCTCTCTCTCTCTCTCACTCTACTTCTCTCTATATATTAACTATCCAGCAGTCTCTCTCTCTCCTCTCTCTCTGTCTTTCTCGTTCAAACTGGGAGCGGTGGCAGGCCACTGGTAGGCCTGTAATAGATGTTCTAGACCGGGTCATTGCTAGCATGGAATGTAATGGGTCATGTTTACTCTGTGTTAGCATTGCATCATCTCTAGGTAGGGAGTTAGCATGCAAGTTGAGTTCCACGGTGCTAACGTAATGCTAACACTACACATCAAAGAGAGGAGAGACAGGAACATTGGATAGCCTTATACGCCCCTTACACCTCTCGCCCTCTCTCTCAACTAACCACAGGAGGACAGCCTGGCATTACCTCCGCCCAGAACATCTCAAACTATCATTCTGTTTTTCATTTATTCTCTATCTCTACTCATGGCCAGATATTCAGTTCAACAAGGTTACGCAAACACTTTGAACCGGTTTAAATATTACCCTCAACCCTTCAATTACCCTGCCACGCTATCCTCTCTTCCAATTCTTCCACTCTTTCCTCTCCCTGCAGTCTACAGTCATGTCACAGCGCCAGAACATGTTAGTGTTGGGGGGCAGAGAGTACAGAGAACAGAGACACATTGAGTGTGTTTTCTCTCAGTTCCAAATAGAGTCCCAGGCGGTTGACTGCTGGTCAACCACAGACTACATGCGGTGGAGTGGGAGTTGACCACTCTCTCACTACGCACACGTTCTTTTTGCTAGAAAATATATTTGTCTGTTTCCTGGATAGCATCACCGTAACAACAGGAGTGTTTAAAAACGCTCGTGTGTGTGTTTAAACTCGTCTGAGCTGAGAGGACAGAACATTGACCACATCGACAATTACAATTAATGTGGTTTACTGGGGTCTGGGTTTTGCTCAGTGTGTGTATGTGTGTGGGTGTTTGTGTGTGTGTGTATATGTGTGTGTGTGTATGTGTGTGGGTGTTTGTGTGTGTGTGTGTGTGTGTGTTTGTGTTTGGCCGTGTCACTCTTCTAATTCTAGCTTTACTTGGATCAATGCTGGTAGATTCCCGTCAGTGTTGGACATGTTAGGAGGACAAGTAGGGTCAGGGAGTAAGTCATCCTATATCTTCTGGACCAATCACATTCAGCTCCTAAAACAAACAGGGCCTATCATCACTCTGAATGTTCAGGGCAACATGGCACCATCTACTTGTTTTTCTTTGTGTGTGCATGCTCATACAACTGTTTAAGACATGGAAGAGGAAGAGTAGGAAGAGGTATTACAGAACCAGTCAAACGTTTGGACCTACCTACTCATTCAAGGGTTTTTCTATATTTTTACTATTTTCTACATTGTAGTGAAAACATCAGAACTATGAAATAACACATATGGAATCATTTAGTATGCAAAAAAGTGTATTTAATATTTGAGATTCTTCAAAGTAGCCACCCTTTGCCTTGATTACAGCTTTGCACACTCTTGCCATTCTCTCAACCAGCTTCATGAGGTAGTCAACTGGAATGCATTTCAATTAACAGGTGTGCCTTGTTAAAACCTCTTAAGGATCGGACTCTTTTTTCAATTTTCGCCTAAAATGACCTACCCCAATCTAACTGCCTGTAGTTCAGGACCTGAAGCAAGGATATGCATATTCTTGATACCATTTGAAAAGAAACACTTTGAAGTTTGTGGAAATGTGAAATGAATGTAGGATAATATAACACATTAGATCTGGTAAAATATAGTACAAAGAAAAAAACGTATTTATATTTTTTATACCATCATCTTTGAAATACAAAGAAAGGCCATAATGTATTATTCCAACCCAGGGGCAATTTTCATTTTAGCAACTAGATGGTAGCAGTGTATGTGAAAAGTTTTAGACTGATCCAATGAACCATTGCATATATGCCCAAATGTGCCTAATTGGTTTATTAATACATTTTCAAGTTCATAATTGTGCACAGAGACTGTGTGAATCAGGCCTTCATGGTCGAATTGCTGCAAAAAAAAAACACTATTAAATGACATCAATAATAAGAAGAGACTTGGTTGGGACAAGAAACACGAGCAATGGATATTAGACCGGTGGAAATCGGTCCTTTGGTCTGAAGAGTCCAAATTTTAGATTTTTGTGAGACGCAGAGCAGGCGAATGGATGATGTGTAGTTCCCACCGTGAAGTATGGAGGAGGTGCTGTGATGGAGCTTTGCTGGTGACACTGTCTTTGATTTATTTAGAATTCAAGGCACACTTAACCAGCATGGCTACCACAGCATTTTGCAGTGATACGCCAACCCATCTGGTTTGCGCTTAGTGGGACTATCATTTGTTTTTCAACAGGACCATGACCCAACACACCTCCAGGCTGTGTATTTTATTTATTTATTTTTTTTTAAACTCTGTTTATTAAGTTTTGAACATACACACACACACACAGACAAGACAAAGCAATATAAATAATATACTAAACTAGAAAAAAAATACAAATAAAAATACAAATACAAAAATAGCTTTAAAGATACAATACTTTAGACAAGTTAAACACACCGGGCAGAAGGCTACAGAGGTTAAAGGGCAATCTATAGTACAGGGACAGGGCAAACATCTCACCATTGTTCCTGTAAACAGTCAAGGGATAAGGGTGGAGAAATGCAACCACTCACAGAGAGTCATGGCCACAGACCGACCATCCACTGGACAGAAAAAAAGTTTACAATGCTTTAAAATAAAAAAATAAAATTATTATTCATGTAGGCGTGAACAAAATGTAAAAATAACTGGGAAAAACAAGCTCACACTTCAGTCTCTGCCTGGGCAAGATGAACAAGGCATCTGCGGACCACAATCAATAAGCACATGGACCTTAATGCCCCCCCAGCAAAAACACAGAGAGAAGCTCCTCCAACCCTGTGTAAGGGCTATTTTACCAAGAAGGAGAGAGATGGAGTGCTGTATCAGATGACCTGGCCTCCACAATCACCCGACCTCAACCCAATTGAGATGGTTTGGGATGAGTTGGACCGCAGATTAAAGGAAAAGCAGCCAACAAGTGCTCAGCATATGTGGGAACTCCTTCAAGACTGTTGGAAAAGCATTCCAGGTGAAGCTGGTTAAGAGAATGCCAAGAGTGTGCAAAGCCGTCATCAAGGCAAAGGGTGGCTACTTTGAAGAATCTCAAATATAAAATATATTGTGATTTGTTTAACACTGTTTTGGTAAATACATGATTCCATATGTGTTATTTCATAGTTAGATGTCTTCAAACTATTAATCTACAATTTAAAGAAAAAACCTTGAATGAGTAGGTGTGTCCAAACATTTGACTGGTACTGTATGTGTGTACAAGTCTGTGTGTGTTCATGTGTACAAGTCTGTCTGTCTGTCTGTCTGTCTGTCTGTCTGTCTGTCTGTCTGTCTGTCTGTCTGTCTGTCTGTCTGTCTGTCTGTCTGTCTGTCTGTCTGTCTGTCTGTCTGTGTCCGACCTCTGGTTCATCAATTTTTTCATTCGAAGTTCGGAAAAAGCAAAATGTTTACAAATGTACTCTGTTAACATCCATATCTCTTTACTATGCAATGACACACAACAGGAAACTGCCAGGTTAAAACCTGCACTTTACTGTTCGCTGAAACCCAATACCCTCCACACACACATTAAACCCAATACCCTCCACACACACACAAATACACACACACAAATACACACACACAAATACAAACACGCAAATAAGCTGGTGTAGGGGCTGATTACATTAGCAGGCAGGTTAGGACAGACTGCTGTGTTTTTAGATAGATCAGTGTGAATCTTTGGATCAAAGCAGAACATGATTAGTACCTGGCAATCTGATGAAACTGTATCATTTGCCAGTCAATACTCACACATATACGGTGTGCGCGCGCACACGCACACGCACACACACATACACACACCCACACGCGCACACACGCACGCACGCACACACATGCGCATGCACACACACGCGCACGCACACACACACACACACACACACACACACACACACACACACCTAACACAGAAAATAACTGTGCCTTGTACTTACAGCATGCTCGACAAACAGCCTCCACCCATGAGTATGGGTCTGGGTATGG
>NC_092162.1:63652758-63682758 GCF_045791955.1 Oncorhynchus clarkii lewisi
CATCTACCTCTCCACTACTCATCTACCTCTCCACTACTCATCTACCTCTCCACTACTCATCTACCTCTACACTACTCATCTACCTCTACACTACTCATCTACCTCTCCACTACTCA
The DNA here is from genome assembly GCF_045791955.1 of Oncorhynchus clarkii lewisi. Classification (NCBI taxonomy): domain Eukaryota; kingdom Metazoa; phylum Chordata; class Actinopteri; order Salmoniformes; family Salmonidae; genus Oncorhynchus; species Oncorhynchus clarkii. The sequence continues at coordinate 63,652,875 of NC_092162.1, forward strand.
TCTACCTCTCCACTACTCATCTACCTCTCCTCCTCATCTACCTCTCCACTACTCATCTACCTCATCTACCTCATCTACCTCATCTACCTCTCCTCCTCACTACCCATCTACATCTCCTCCTCATCTACCTCTCCTCTACTCATCTACCTCTCCACTACTCATCTACCTCTCCACTACTCATCTACCTCTCCACTACTCATCTACCTCTCCACTACTCATCTACCTCTCCACTACTCATCTACCTCTCCACTACTCATCTACCTCTCCACTATTCATCTACCTCTCCACTACTCATCTACCTCTCCTCCTCATCTACCTCTCCACTACTCATCTACCTCATCTACCTCATCTACTTCTCCACTACTCATCTACCTCTCCACTACTCATCTACCTCTCCACTACTCATCTAACTATCCACTACTCATCTAACTATCCACTACTCATCTACCTCTCCACTACTCATCTACCTCTACACTACTCCTCTACCTCTCCTCCTCCTTCTCTCCTCATCTACCGCTCCTCCTCACTACCCATCTACATCTCCTCCTCATCTACCTCTCCTCTCCTCCTCCTCTCCTCTCCTCCTCCTCTACCTCTCCTCTCCTCCTCCTCTACCTCTCCTCCTCCTCTACCTCTCCTCTTCCTCTACCTCTCCTCCTCCTTCTCTCTTCATCTACCTCTCCTCCTCACTACCCATCTACATCTCCTCCTCATCTACCTCTCCTCCTCATCTACCTCTCCACTAATCATCTACCTCTCCACTACTCATCTACCTCTCCTCCTCATCTACCTCTCCTCCTCATCTACCTCTCCACTACTCATCTAACTATCCACTACTCATCTACCTCTCCACTACTCATCTACCTCTCCACTACTCATCTACCTCTCCTCCTCATCTACCTCTCCACTACTCATCTACCTCTCCACTACTCATCTACCTCTCCACTACTCATCTACCTCTCCACTACTCATCTACCGCTCCACTACTCATCTACCTCTCCACTACTCATCTACCTCTCCACTACTCATCTACCTCTCCACTACTCATCTACCTCTCCTCCTCATCTACCTCTCCACTACTCATCTACCTCTCCACTACTCATCTACCTCTCCACTACTCATCTACCTCTCCACTACTCATCTACCTCTCCACTACTCATCTACCTCTCCACTACTCATCTACCTCTCCTCCTCATCTACCTCTCCACTACTCATCTAACTATCCACTACTCATCTAACTATCCACTACTCATCTACCTCTACACTACTCATCTACCTCTCCACTACTCATCTACCTCTCCACTACTCATCTACCTCTCCTCCTCATCTACCTCTCCACTACTCATCTAACTATCCACTACTCATCTAACTATCCACTACTCATCTACCTCTCCACTACTCATCTACCTCTCCACTACTCATCTACCTCTCCACTACTCATCTACCTCTCCACTACTCATCTACCTCTCCTCCTCATCTACCTCTCCACTACTCATCTAACTATCCACTACTCATCTACCTCTCCTCCTCACTACCCATCTACATCTCCTCCTCATCTACCTCTCCTCTACTCATCTACCTCTCCACTACTCATCTACCTCTCCACTACTCATCTACCTCTACACTACTCATCTACCTCTACACTACTCATCTAACTATCCACTACTCATCTAACTATCCACTACTCATCTACCTCAACACTACTCATCTACCTCTCCACTACTCATCTAACTATCCACTACTCATCTACCTCTCCACTACTCATCTACCTCTACACTACTCCTCTACCTCTCCACTACTCATCTACCTCTCCACTATTCATCTACCTCTCCACTACTCATCTACCTCTCCACTAATCATCTAACTATCCACTACTCATCTAACTATCCACTACTCATCTACCTCTCCACTACTCATCTACCTCTCCACTACTCATCTACCTCTCCACTACTCATCTAACTATCCACTACTCATCTACCTCTCCTCCTCATCTACCTCTCCACTACTCATCTACCTCTCCACTACTCATCTAACTATCCACTACTCATCTACCTCTCCACTACTCATCTAACTATCCACTACTCATCTACCTCTCCTCCTCATCTACCTCTCCACTACTCATCTACCTCTACACTACTCATCTACCTCTCCACTACTCATCTACCTCTCCACTACCCATCTACATCTCCTCCTCATCTACCTCTCCTCTACTCATCTACCTCTCCACTACTCATCTACCTCTCCACTACTCATCTACCTCTCCACTACTCATCTACCTCTACACTACTCCTCTACCTCTCCACTACTCATCTACCTCTCCACTATTCATCTACCTCTCCACTACTCATCTACCTCTCCACTACTCATCTAACTATCCACTACTCATCTACCTCTCCACTACTCATCTAACTATCCACTACTCATCTACCTCTCCACTACTCATCTAACTATCCACTACTCATCTACCTCTCCTCCTCATCTACCTCTCCACTACTCATCTACCTCTCCACTACTCATCTAACTATCCACTACTCATCTACCTCTCCACTACTCATCTACCTCTCCACTATTCATCTAACTATCCACTATTCATCTACCTCTCCACTACTCATCTACCTCTCCACTACTCATCTAACTATCCACTACTCATCTACCTCTCCACTACTCATCTACCTCTCCACTACTCATCTACCTCTCCACTACTCATCTACCTCTCCACTACTCATCTACCTCTCCACTACTCATCTACCTCTCCTCCTCATCTCCTGATATAATGAAAACACCTGAACCACCCAGGGCTGTATTTTAACAAACCTAATGTAATGGTAAATCTAAGGGCTGTATTTTAACAAACCTAATGTAATGGTAAATCTAAGGGCTGTATTTTAACAAACCTAATGTAATGGTAAATCTAAGGGCTGTATTTTAACAAACCTAATGTAATGGTAAATCTAAGGGCTGTATTTTAACAAACCTAATGTAATGGTAAATCTAAGGGCTGTATTTTAACAAACCTAATGTAATGGTAAATCTAAGGGCTGTATTTTAACAAACCTAATGTAATGGTAAATCTAAGGGCTGTATTTTAACAAACCTAATGTAATGGTAAATCTAAGCACAGACAGTAGCGCTATAGGTTCAGGCGTGTCAGAAATATTTTTTTGCTATTTTTACTATCACAATTATCGGCGCATTTGCTGGCGTTTGCGCAAAAGGGCTCGGTTTTGATGGATAAACAAGTTGTGGGCGTGCCAAGGCTGAGCCCCTCACTGGCCAATCAGAACGTGCTCCATGGTGAAATATCTGGTTGCTTCAAATGATGTATTTACAGTCTTTTATATTTGGCCTTGGAGTCAACTCCCATTCAGATGTTAGTCCGTTATAGTTTGTTAAATGGCCTACAGAAACAAAATAACAAAATGTAGACTTATCTTTGCTAAATAACTTGAACCCATTTGCAGTCCACATCGATAAGTAATTGTATGTCTTCAATAGCATTCACACTGATATAGTGGCTAGGCCTAGTGTAAATTACATCATGGCTGAGCAGGTCCATGCCAAACATTGTCAACAAGCAAGATTAAATTCATTATTAAAACGGCCTAAGAAGAGAACAAATCATTCAAATCAAATGTTAAACGAAACAAAAAGACTATGTCACACTTCCAGGCACCATCATTTCTCCCTGTGGGCATATAACATTAAAACAACACACGATAGAGAGTTTAACCACATCCAACCTGTCCACAGTAGATGGACAAAGATCCAATAAAAAGAGAAAGGGAGAATATCCACTTAGCGTTATACTGCTCTCATATAGGCCTGTTTTCTGAACATAATTCAGAACCGTCTTACAGATCAGAACATCTCCTGAATTTGCGTTTGCAAGCGCGCCACAGACATCGTCATCATAAAACCAGGAAAGTGAATCATTCTAAGTTTTGTTGAAATAAAATGTAAAGAAAAACAAGCAACAACAATAAATATAAAATGTATTGATATGATAAAATGTCCAGGATTTAAAAAAAGACAGACATTTCTGTTGAACCAGCCTTCAATATAGGAGGCCTAAGGACGGGCTTGGAACAGAAAACAAGGCATGGTTACAGGATACAGATCACTTCTAAATAGGAAGTTCACCGGTATTCACTGAGGTACTCATCTCTCTTTTCATGATGGCGTGGACATGTAGCCTACATCATGGAGGGGGCTTGACGCACGTCCAAAACAGGACCAGCATGGCTAAAATAATGTGGCCCTGCCTACAATGTATAGATAGATACAAAGGGAATGTCAGCTCGCTATTTTAATAAAGCTTTAGTGATTAAGATTCCTTTCCAAGCGGTCTCAGGAGCAAAACCCTTAATTGATAGTCTTGACTACTTCGCGATTGCATTGGGGAGACAAAAAAAATCCTTCGCAGAGAGGAGGTTATGCTTGTTTTTTAATCAAATAAATCGAAATTCATGCCAGTTTTTGGTTGGTCTTAAATATCACTATCAGTCCTGCCTGAAATTAGCACTTTGGATCATGTTTTTAAATATTTCCTCCATTTGAGAGCAAGAGAGCTGATATAAGACACGTAAATTGCCAAACCTGGCATTAGGGCTAGAAAATGCCAGTGTGACAGTTTTTATATAACAAAATTGCAAACTAGGGTGCGTTTGACGATAGTGCTGCCTACACGGCAGCCGAAAATCGAGCCCCCTGACTCTCCAAGATGGGACTCCGGGCATGCTGCTGTTCAAAATGGAACTGAAAATAAAGATAGTGTAACTAATTGAAGATATCCACATCTTAATATTGGTGGTGAGGCTTTGGGACTGAGAATGAGTGAACATAGAGAGAGGATGGATTCACACGGACACTTTTCTGAATGTTCCAGAATGTCACTACCTCAGTAGAAAGCATGGTGCTAACCTCTGGGCCAGATGTCACTACCTCAGCAGTAGCATGGTGCTAACCTCTGGGCCAGATGTCACTACCTCAGCAGTAGCATGGTGCTAACCTCTGGGCCAGATGTCACTACCTCAGTAGTAGCATGGTGCTAACCTCTGGGCCAGATGTCACTACCTCAGTAGTAGCATGGTGCTAACCTCTGGGCCAGATGTCACTACCTCAGCAGTAGCATGGTGCTAACCTCTGGGCCAGATGTCACTACCTCAGCAGTAGCATGGTGCTAACCTCTGGGCCAGATGTCACTACCTCAGCAGTAGAATGGTGCTAACCTCTGGGCCAGATGTCACTACCTCAGCAGTAGCATGGTGCTAACCTCTGGGCCAGATGTCACTACCTCAGCAGTAGCATGGTGCTAACCTCTGGTCCAGATGTCACTACCTCAGCTGTAGCATGGTGCTAACCTCTGGGCCAGATGTCACTACCTCAGCAGTAGCATGGTGCTAACCTCTGGGCCAGATGTCACTACCTCAGCAGTAGCATGGTGCTAACCTCTGGGCCAGATGTCACTACCTCAGCAGTAGCATGGTGCTAACCTCTGGTCCAGATGTCACTACCTCAGCTGTAGCATGGTGCTAACCTCTGGGCCAGATGCCACTACCTCAGCAGTAGCATGGTGCTAACCTCTGGGCCAGATGTCACTACCTCAGCAGTAGCATGGTGCTAATGATTACATTACAGACTGGGGTGGGCCACAGGGCTTTCTCACTGTCTGTCTACTCTATCTTATTCTACAAACCAGGAAGTGAAGTCTTGATTGAAATCTTGATTCATTGACTTAACCTAGGATCATGATCTATACCCAGCATTCTATTGCTATTGTGGGCTTTTGTCTTCAGCAGACATCTTACTACATATGGCTTGTGGTTACAATCCACAAAAGACTAATGTTTTCTGTTTAAAATCATAATATCACTGTACCCTCTCTCGCCCTCTGTCTCTCTCTCTCTCTCTCTCTCTCTCCCTCTGTCCCCCCCCTCTCTCTCTCCCTCTGTCTCCCCCTCTCTCTCTCTTTCTCTGTCGTGCTATTGTGGGCTTTAGTCACTAAACACTTCATAAGAGAAAAGTCTCTTTCTGCAAACAGATGGAGGGAGAGAGGGAGAGAATGAGAGAGGAATGGAGGGAGAGAATGAGAGAGGAATGGAGAGAGAGAGGGAGAGAATGAGAGAGGAATGGAGGGAGAGAGGGAGAGAGGAATGGAGAGAGAGAGGGAGAGAATGAGAGAGGAATGGAGGGAGCGAGGGAGAGAATGAGAGAGGAATGGAGGGAGAGAGGGAGAGAATGAGAGAGGAATGGAGGGAGAGAGGGAGAGAATGAGAGAGGAATGGAGGGAGAGAATGAGAGAGGAATGGAGGGAGAGAGTGTGTGTGTGTGTGTATATGTGTTGGTTGGTGTGTGTTGGTTGGTTGGTGTGTGTGTGTCCGTGCTTGCGTACGTGCCTGAGTGTGTGTGTGTGTGTGTGTGTGTGTGCGTGCCTGAGTGTGTGTGTGAGTGTGTGCGTGGAAAGGGAGACCATGTCTGTACCAGTTGTGTACTAATAAAGCTAATGATTCCCATCTGGTTAGACGGCTGATTCCAGCATTCCTGTCTTTTCATGTCACTCTGTTACTAGCCCATTACTCCAGCCAAGTGAGTGTGTCTGTGTATGTCTGTCTGTGTGTGTGTGTGTGTGTGTGTGTGTGTGTGTGTGTGTGTGTGTGTGTGTGTGTGTGTGTGTGTGTGTGTGTGTGTGTGTGTGTGTGTGTGTGTGTGTATGCCTGTGTATGTGCGTGTTTGTGTGTCATGCTGTTACAAGACCATTACTCTGACCAAGTCTGCCTCTGGGAACCCCGATAGGAATGAGTGAAATGCCTATCAAAGTAAGATGAGACGGATAAAGCTTCAAGTAGAGTGTGTGTGTGTGTGTGTGTGTGTGTGTGTGTGTGTGTGTGTGTGTGTGTGTGTGTGTGTGTGTGTGTGTGTGTGTGTGTGTGTGTGTGTGTGTGTGAGAGGGCTGTAATTCTTATTTTCTGCTAATTTAATTGAATCAGTGGCTGACGACTCAGAACCAGGTGCCCCAGTAGTATGGGTGTATGCTAGACAGACAAGACTTCAACATTGATACTAAGCAGCTGAACCGGGCTGTCTCTCTGCAACACCACCTGAACACATATGTCAATCTTCAGTGATATTGTGTGTGTGTGCAATGAATATATTAAACATTAGGAACACCTTTCCCCCCCTTTTCACCTCAGAACAGACTCATTTCATGGACTCTACAAGGTGATACACACAAAAAACTGTTGAGCGTGAAAATCCCAGCAGCGTTGCAGTTCATGACACAAAGCGGAGTGTCTGGCACCTACTACCGCACCCCGCCGCACCCCGTTCAAAGGCTCTGAGTGGCACACAGACACCATCCATGTCTCAATGGTCTCAAGGCTTAAAAATCCTTCTTTATCCTGTCTCCTCCCTTCATCTACACTGACTGAAGTGGATTTAACAAATGACATCACCTGGTCAGTCTATGTCATGGAAAGAGCAGGTGTTCTTAATGTTTTGTACACTCAGTGTATATGTGTACGCTTGCATGTCTGGGTCTGGATACCTCAGTGAATTTGTATATGTGGGTAAACCTTTTGTAGTTGGCTAGGAAAGCACTCCAGTTACACACACATGTTCTTTATGGGCTAGCTAATGGAGCTGCACTCTTCCTGTGTCTATGATGTGGTTGACTGTTGTTTGATGTGAGCAGGAATCCACCATAGGAGAGTACAGATAGCTAACTGATGTTATCACATAAAAGCCCTGTAAACAGGAGGAAGACACTCAGCTAGAAGGAACAGGGAGAAGACACTCAGCTAGAAGGAACAGGGAGAAGACACTCAGCTAGAAGGAACAGGGAGAAGACACTCAGCTAGAAGGAACAGGGAGAAGACACTCAACTAGAAGGAACAGAGAGAAGACACTCAGCTAGAAGGAACAGGGAGAAGACACTCAGCTAGAAGGTACAGGGAGAAGACACTCAGCTAGAAGGAACAGGGAGAAGACACTCAGCTAGAAGGAACAGGGAGAAGACACTCAACTAGAAGGAACAGAGAGAAGACACTCAGCTAGAAGGAACAGGGAGAAGACACTCAGCTAGAAGGAACAGAGAGAAGACACTCAGCTAGAAGGAACAGGGAGAAGACACTTAGCTAGAAGGAACAGGGAGAAGACACTCAGCTAGAAGGAACAGGAAGAAGACACTCAGCTAGAAGGAACAGGAAGAAGACACTCAGCTAGAAGGAACAGGAAGAAGACACTCAGCTAGAAGGAACAGGAAGAAGACACTCAGCTAGAAGGAACAGGAATTGAGACATTCAACTTTATTAGCCTGTGAACTCTGAGGAATGAAACCACAATGAACTGTCAGGTGTGTGTGTGTGTGTGTGTGTGTGTGTGTGTGTGTGTGTGTGTGTGTGTGTGTGTGTGTGTGTGTGTGTGTGTGTGTGTGTGTGTGTGTGTGTGTGTGTGTGTAGGGATTTCTTAATGCCTTGCATGTTGTCTGTCTGTCGTGCCCTTTGCTAACACCTCATCTGTGACGTGTGTGTTTATGTGTGATGTGTGTGTGTGTGTGTTTGTGTGTGCTGTGTGTGTGTGTGTGTTTGTGTGTGATGTGTTTGTGTGTGATGTTTGTGTGTGATGTGTGTGTCTGTGTGTGTGCAGGGATGTATCATTGCCTTGCATGTTGTCTGTCTGTTGTGCCTTTTGCTAACACCTCATCTGTGACGTGTGTGTTTATGTGTGTGTGTGTGTTTGTGTGTTATGTGTGTTTATGTGTGATGTGTGTGTGTGTGTGTGTGTGTGTGTGTGTGTGTGTGTGTGTGTGTGTGTGTGTGTGTGTGTGTGTGTGCAGGGATGTATCATTGCCTTGCGTGTTGTCTGTCTGTCGTGCCCTTTGCTAACACCTCATGTGTGACGTGTGTGTGTAGTGTCTGCCACAGGCACGCGGGTACGTGTGAAGAAATGATTAGTGCCCACACCCTTCGGCTGCTCATCTACAGTGGGAGCATTTACTTAAACACACACAGACATACACACTCACACACACTGCACTCAAACGCACACACCCTCACCACCACGACAATCTCACAAATCCATCTCTAATGTCCTCCAATCACTCTACCTCACGCACCCTCTACATGCCATACATTTCACCCCCATTCATATGACACAAACACACTCTCTCTTAACTAATGCCCAGCTACAACTAGTAAGACTAGCCAGTCTTTATGCTCTGGTATTGTGCTGTTGGTTTCAGTTAATCTGTGGCTAGCAGTCTCTCTACCCAGGCGCCCTCTCTGCCCACAATAAGGCGTCTCCCTGCAGACTGCTGTAGTCTTTCAAAGTGGGAGGGATCAGAAGGCTTTGGCTATGGCTGCCATCTTCAAGAGGAAACCAAGACTGTTCTCAGGGCAAGCCTGGTTGTAGCTGGATACGTTTGAGTTGCGTCGGGGCCATGGTAGCATTCCAACCCTAACCGTAACCTAATTCTCCTAACGAGCCATGTTAATTCTACTAACCTGCTGCTTAAGTTCTCCTAACCTGCTACGAAAAGTCACTTCTGCTAGTCAAAACCGTCAGACCTGCCCTGAGAACAGTCTTGGTTTCCACTAATGCGACACAGCGCTCAGTCAGACTAACTGGCCTGGCTCTACACTGAGGAGGAGGTGGTTTTTGGACGCCAAGGCTGATATTGTAAAGCGAGACAAATCTTTTATTGCAGGGTTGTGAAATTTAACAGCTTCAATGATGCTTGTGAATGGTAATTTCTGTCCACAAGCATCCCAGAATAGTGTTTCTCTTTTACTAGAGTTGAAGACTTACAGTCAAGCCAAGTCTCACTGAACTCTTCCATTATCTCCGATTTGCCCTTTCTCACCTTCTCCTCTCCTCTCCTCCAAAACCATTTCATCCTTTAGGTCTTTCAAAGATATACCCAAAAGAGGTTTTGACTTGTTGGAGCAGATTTTGGTATTAATCCAATATGTCTTGAGTTAGTAGAAAGCATAGGAACAAGGCCAGAACATAATCCAACAGGCTGTAAAACAATCACATAGCCACTGACCTGGTACTCTTATTGGTCGTCATCATCCCTCTCTGGGCTTACTCTCTCACTGTCTGTTTCCTGCCTCTGCTGACAATGAGCGGGATGATAACCATAGTTTCACATAAAGGTGGGTGGAGCCAGGAGTTCTATGGGCGATATGATGCAATATACACAGTAGCATGTAGCCTTGGAGCACAGCAGGAAGTGCTATTGTTCTCTATTAAAACATTCTGGGAGTGATAAGAGAGAGAGAGAGAGAGAGAGAGAGAGAGAGAGAGAGAGAGAGAGAGAGAGAGAGAGAGAGAGAGAGAGAGAGAGACAATAAAGCTCATTGAATTGAACTGAGACAGAGATAGGCTGTCCTAAGAAAGAGATTGCTGGGACATGGTTGAATGCACTAAGGGACGAGCGGAACCAAGCCAGAACCCTCATATAATACAGCCCCTCAAATCTGCTGCAAGACAGAGCGTGCATGCTGTCATGTGTGCATGTGTGTGTACGTTCGTGCTTGTGTGCAGCCACATAGGCAGAACTCTGCGGGCACCCAGGTATGTGTGTTGTGTGCCTATAATGGTGAACCACTTCACAAAACCACGGTTTTTCTTCTGTGGTGTCCAACTCCAAAATATCCTCCAGGAGACTAAACACACCAAACGCATTCATCTGATGTTTCTCTCTCCTATCTCTGTATTTCTCTTCTATCTTTCCTCTCTGTCTCTCTCTCTGTCTCTCCTCTGTCTCTCCCTCTGTCTCTCCCTCTGTCTCTCCCTCTGTCTCATCTCATCATAGATAAGTCCACAGTCAGTGGTCAGTTGGCTGGCTGGTTGGTATGAAGGCATTTCATCAGACTTGATGTTAATGAGTCGTTCTCAGTCTAAAGCAAACACATAGCTCTATTATTAATGGCCCTGAACTGGCTATACACCTATCACCATACTCAAACACACACACACACTTGTTTACACAGCAACTTGTCTTACCGCACGCCAAGACCCTGTCAGTGAGAGGAGCAGCCACACAGTCAGGACGTTCAACATCTAAACTCTATTACCCATATTTCTCTCTCCACGACCAATGATCTTATGGCTGCATGTTAGAGTGTGACACACACACAGAGAGAGAGAGAGAGAGAGAGAGAGAGAGAGAGAGAGAGAGAGAGAGAGAGAGAGAGAGAGAGAGAGAGAGAGAGAGAGAGAGATAGAGAGAGAGAGACAGATCTATGCTTATTTATTTTATCTTGTGTCCTTTAACCATTTGTACATTGTTAAAACACTTTATATATATATATATATATATATATATATATATATAATATGACATTTGTAATGTCTTTACTGTTTTGAAACCTCTGTATGTGTAATGTTTACTGTTAATTTTTGTTGTTTTTCACTTTATATATTCACTTTGTATGTTGTCTACCTCACTTGCTTTGGCAATGTTAACACATGTTTCTCATGCCAATAAAGCCCTTGAATTGAATTGAATTGACAGAGAGAGAGACACATCGACAGAGAGAGAGAGAGAGAGACAGAGAGAGAGAGACAGAGAAAGAGATAGAGAGAGACAGAGAGAGAGACATACAGCGACAGAGAGAGACAGAGAGAGAGATAGAGCGAGAGACGAGAAAAGGGCAACCAGTGAAGAACACACACCATTGTAAATACAACCCATATCTATGCTTATTTATTTTATCTTGTGTCCTTTACCATTTGTACATTGTTAAAACACTGTATATATATTATGACATTTGTAATGTCTTTATTTTTTGAAACTTCTGTATGTGTAATGTTTACTGTTAATTTTTATTGTTTATTTCACTTTATATATTCACTTTATATATTATCTACCTCACTTGCTTTGCCAATGTTAACACATGTTTCCCATGCCAATAAAGCCCTTGAATTGAATTGAATTGAATTGAATTGAAACAGAGAAAGAGATAGAGAGAGAGAGAGAGAGAGAGAGAGACTAGAATGCTATTTGCCCCTGAACAGAGAATACATAGTGGCAGAATACCTGACCACTGTGACTGACCCTAAATTAAGGAAAGCTTTAACTATGTACAGACTCAGTGAGCTTAGCCTTGCTATTGAGAAAGGCCGCCGTAGGCAGACCTGGCTCTCAAGAGAAGACAGGCTATGTGCACACTGCCCACAAAATGAGGTGGAAACTGAGCTGCACTTCCTTCATATACATATTAGAGACACACAGAATTTGAAAACAAACCCAATTTTGAACTCCCATATCTACTGGGTGAAATACAATATAATTATATTGTTTATTTCACATTTGTGTATTATCTATTTCACTTGATTTGGCAATGTTAACATATGTTAATCATGCCAATGAAGCCCTTTGAATTTAACTGAGAGAAAGAGAGGGAGAGGGGAAAAGAGAGTGAGAGAGGAGGCAGGGGATGACATATAGCAGGAGAGAGGAGGCAGGGAATTACTTATAACAGGAGAGAGGAGGCAGGGGATGACTTATAGCAGGAGAGAGGAGGCAGGGAATGACTTATAGCAGGAGAGAGGAGGCAGGGGATGACTTATAGCAGGAGAGAGGAGGCAAGGGATGACTTATAGCAGGAGAGAGGAGGCAGGGGATGACTTATAGCAGGAGAGGAGAGAGGAGGCATGGGATGACTTATAGCAGGAGAGGAGAGAGGAGGCAGGGAATGAGTTATAGCAGGAGAGAGGAGGCAGGGGATGACTTATAACAGGAGAGAGGAGGCAGGGGATGACTTATAGCAGGAGAGAGGAGGCAGGGGATGACTTATAGCAGGAGAGAGGAGGCTGGGAATGACTTATAGCAGGAGAGAGGAGGCAGGGGATGACATATAGCAGGAGAGAGGAGGCAGGGAATGACTTATAACAGGAGAGAGGAGGCAGGGGATGACTTATAGCAGGAGAGAGGAGGCAGGGGATGACTTATAGCAGGAGAGGAGAGAGGAGGCAGGGGATGACTTATAGCAGGAGAGGAGAGAGGAGGCAGGGAATGACTTATAGCAGGAGAGAGGAGGCAGGGGATGACATATAGCTGGAGAGATGAGGCAGGGGATGACATATAGCAGGAGAGATGAGGCAGGGGATGACTTATAGCAGGAGAGAGAAGGCAGGGGATGACTTATTGCAGGAGAGAGGAGGCAGGGAATGACTTATAGCAGGAGAGAGGAGGCAGGGAATGACTTATAGCAGTAGAGGAGAGAGGAGGCAGGGGATGACTTATAGCAGGAGAGAGGAGGCAGGGGATGACTTATAGCAGGAGAGGGGAGAGGAGGCAGGGAATGACAAATAGCAGGAGAGATGAGGCAGGGGATGACATATAGCTGGAGAGATGAGGCAGGGGATGACATATAGCTGGAGAGATGAGGCAGGGGATGACATATAGTTGGAGAGATGAGGCAGGGGATGACTTATAGCAGGAGAGGAGAGAGGAGGCAGGGGATGACTTATAGCAGTAGAGGAGAGAGGAGGCAGGGGATGACTTATAGCAGGAGAGGAGAGAGGAGACTGGGGATGACTTATAGCAGGATATGAGAGAGGAGGCAGGGGATGACTTATAGCAGGAGAGGAGAGAGGAGGCAGAGGATGACTTATAGCAGGAGAGAGGAGGCAGGGGATGACTTATAGCAGGAGAGAGGAGGCAGGGGATGACTTATAGCAGGAGAGAGGAGGCAGGGGATGACTTATAGCAGGAGAGAGGAGGCAGGGGATGACTTATAGCAGGAGAGAGGAGGCAGGGGATGACTTATAGCAGGAGAGAGGAGGCAGGGGATGACTTATAGCAGGAGAGAGGAGACAGGGGATGACTTATAGCAGGAGAGAGGAGGCAGGGAATGACTTATAGCAGGAGAGAGGAGGCAGGGAATGACTTATAGCAGGAGAGAGGAGGCAGGGGATGACTTATAGCAGGAGAGATGAGGCAGGGGATGACATATAGCAGGAGAGAGGAGGCTGGGAATGACTTATAGCAGGAGAGGAGAGAGGAGGCAAGGGATGTGTGTACATTTGTGTATTATCTATTTCACTTGTTAACATGTTAATCATGCCAATGAAGCCCTTTGACAAACACACATAGAACATCACTAACCTGGGGACAAACACACATAGAACATCACTAACCTGGGGACAAACACACAGAACACATCACTAACCTGGGGACAAACACACAGAACACATCATTAACCTGGGGACAAACACACAGAACACATCACTAACCTGGGGACAAACACACAGAACACATCACTAACCTGGGGACAAACACACAGAACACATCATTAACCTGGGGACAAACACACAGAACACATCACTAACCTGGGGACAAACACACAGAACACATCACTAACCTGGGGACAAACACACAGAACACATCATTAACCTGGGGACAAACACACAGAACACATCACTAACCTGGGGACAAACACACAGAACACATCACTAACCTGGGGACAAACACACAGAACACATCACTAACCTGGGGACAAACACACAGAACACATCACTAACCTGGGGACAAACACACAGAACACATCACTAACCTGGGGACAAACACACAGAACACATCACTAACCTGGGGACAAACACACAGAACACATCACTAACCTGGGGACAAACACACATAACACATCACTAACCTGGGGACAAACACACAGAACACATCACTAACCTGGGGACAAACACACATAGAACATCACTAACCTGGGGACAAACACACATAACACATCACTAACCTGGGGACAAACACACATAACACATCACTAACCTGGGGACAAACACACAGAACACATCACTAACCTGGGGACAAACACACATAACACATCACTAACCTGGGGACAAACACACAGAACACATCACTAACCTGGGGACAAACACACAGAACACATAACTAACCTGGGGACAAACACACAGAACACATAACTAACCTGGGGACAAACACACAGAACATCACTAACCTGGGGACAAACACACAGAACACATCACTAACCTGGGGACAAACACACATAACACATCACTAACCTGGGGACAAACACACAGAACACATAACTAACCTGGGGACAAACACACAGAACACATAACTAACCTGGGGACAAACACACAGAACATCACTAACCTGGGGACAAACACACATAACACATCACTAACCTGGGGACAAACACACATAGAACATCACTAACCTGGGGACAAACACACATAGAACATCACTAACCTGGGGACAAACACACAGAACACATCACTAACCTGGGGACAAACACACATAACACATCACTAACCTGGGGACAAACACACACAGAACATCACTAACATCACTAACCTGGGGACAAACACATAGAACACATCACTAACCTAGGGACAAACACACATAGAACATAACTAACATCACTAACCTGGGGACAAACACACACGGAACACATCACTAACCTGGGGACAAACACACACACATCACTAACCTGGGGAACACATCACTAACCTGGGGACAAACACACAGAACATCACTAACCTGGGGACAAACACACAGAACATCACTAACCTGGGGACAAACACACATAGAACATCACTAACCTGGGGACAAACACACAGAACATCACTAACATCACTAACCTGGGGACAAACACATAGAACACATCACTAACCTAGGGACAAACACACATAGAACATAACTAACATCACTAACCTGGGGACAAACACACACGGAACACATCACTAACCTGGGGACAAACACACACGGAACACATCACTAACCTGGGGACAAACACACAGAACATCACTAACCTGGGGACAAACACACAGAACATCACTAACCTGGGGACAAACACACATAGAACATCACTAACCTGGGGACAAACACACAGAACATCACTAACATCACTAACCTGGGGACAAACACACAGAACACATCACTAACCTGGGGACAAACACACAGAACATCACTAACCTGGGGACAAACACACAGAACATCACTAACATCACTAACCTGGGGACAAACACACATAGAACATCACTAACATCACTAACATGGGGACAAACACACAGAACATCACTAACCTGGGGACAAACACACAGAACACATCACTAACCTGGGGACAAACACACAGAACATCACTAACCTGGGGACAAACACACATAGAACATCACTAACCTGGGGACAAACACACAGAACACATCACTAACCTGGGGACAAACACACAGAACACATCACTAACCTGGGGACAAACACACAGAACATCACTAACATCACTAACCTGGGGACAAACACACATAACACATCACTAACCTGGGGACAAACACACAGAACACATCACTAACCTGGGGACAAACACACAGAACACATCACTAACATCACTAACCTGGGGACAAACACACATAACACATCACTAACCTGGGGACAAACACACAGAACACATCACTAACCTGGGGACAAACACACATAACACATCACTAACCTGGGGACAAACACACATAACACATCACTAACCTGGGGACAAACACACATAGAACATCAGAGACACCATCACTCTGAAACAACATTAGACACATATGTCTATCTTTCTCCCTGTCACCGTCCCTCTATCCTTCTTCCCCTCTCCTCTCCTCACCCCCTCCCCTCTATCCTTCTTCCCCTCTCCTCTCCTCACCCCCTCCCCTCTATCCTTCTTCCCCTCTCCTCTCCTCTCCTCACCCCCTCCCCTCTCTCCTTCCGTCCCTCTATCCTTCTTCCCCTCTCCTCTCCTCACCCCCTCCCCTCTATCATTCTTCCCCTCTCCTCTCCTCACCCCCTCCCCTCTCTCCTACCGTCCCTCTATCCTTCTTCCCCTCTCCTCTCCTCACCCCCTCCCCTCTCTCCTACCGTCCCTCTATCCTTCTTCCCCTCTCCTCTCCTCACCCCCTCCCCTTCTCCTACCGTCCCTCTATCCTTCTTCCCCTCTCCTCTCCTCACCCCCTCCCCTCTCTCCTACCGTCCCTCTATCCTTCTTCCCCTCTCCTCTCCTCACCCCCTCCCCTCTCTCCTACCGTCCCTCTATCCTTCTTCCCCTCTCCTCTCTTCACCCCCTCCCCTCTCTCTCCTACCGTCCCTCTACACACAGAACACATCACTAACCTGGGGACAAACACACAGAACATCACTAACCTGGGGACAAACACACATAGAACATCACTAACCTGGGGACAAACACACAGAACACATCACTAACCTGGGGACAAACACACAGAACACATCACTAACCTGGGGACAAACACACAGAACACATCACTAACCTGGGGACAAACACACAGAACATCACTAACATCACTAACCTGGGGACAAACACACATAACACATCACTAACCTGGGGACAAACACACAGAACACATCACTAACCTGGGGACAAACACACAGAACACATCACTAACATCACTAACCTGGGGACAAACACACATAACACATCACTAACCTGGGGACAAACACACAGAACACATCACTAACCTGGGGACAAACACACATAACACATCACTAACCTGGGGACAAACACACATAACACATCACTAACCTGGGGACAAACACACATAGAACATCAGAGACACCATCACTCTGAAACAACATTAGACACATATGTCTATCTTTCTCCCTGTCACCGTCCCTCTATCCTTCTTCCCCTCTCCTCTCCTCACCCCCTCCCCTCTATCATTCGTCCCCTCTCCTCTCCTCACCCCCTCCCCTCTATCCTTCTTCCCCTCTCCTCTCCTCACCCCCTCCCCTCTATCCTTCTTCCCCTCTCCTCTCCTCTCCTCACCCCCTCCCCTCTCTCCTTCCGTCCCTCTATCCTTCTTCCCCTCTCCTCTCCTCACCCCCTCCCCTCTATCATTCTTCCCCTCTCCTCTCCTCACCCCCTCCCCTCTCTCCTACCGTCCCTCTATCCTTCTTCCCCTCTCCTCTCCTCACCCCCTCCCCTCTCTCCTACCGTCCCTCTATCCTTCTTCCCCTCTCCTCTCCTCACCCCCTCCCCTCTCTCCTACCGTCCCTCTAGTCCCTCTATCCTTCTTCCCCTCTCCTCTCTTCACCCCCTCCCCTCTCTCTCCTACCGTCCCTCTATCCTTCTTCCCCTCTCCTCTCCTCACCCCCTCCCCTCTCTCCTTCCGTCCCCAGTCGGCCCAGGGGGTAGACATATAGTCCCCAAAAACATCTGAAGACAGCAGCCAGCTCTGTATCCTGACCTGCCCTTTCACAGCCTCAGGGCCCACCTAACCAATTAACCCCCCTGCGCGCATGTACACGCACACGCACACACACACATATACACACCACCTAATCAATTAGCCAGGAGATTTATATGATGGGGTAAAGTAGGGGGTGGCAGCTTCCCCTGGGCCAATCAGATTGAGTTCTATACCAGGGGAATGACACTAATTAGAAGTGTGTGTGTGTGTGTGTGTGTGTGTGTGTGTGTGTGTGTGTGTGTGTGTGTGTGTGTGTGTGTGTGTGTGTGTGTGTGTGTGTGTGGTGTGTGTGTGTGTGTGTGTGTGTGTGTGTGTGTGTGTGTGTGTGTGTGTGTGTGGAATGACACTAATTAGCAGGCCTACTTCCTCTAGACCATTTCCTGTGATAGTAATTATTAGGTACGTGTGATAAAATCCAGGCCTCACTCTCTTGGTCTCCCCCTCCACCTCTCTCTCCCCCTCCACCTCTCTCTCCCCCTCCACCTCTCTCTCCCCCTCCACCTCTCTCTCCCCCTCTGTCTCTTTCCCCCTCCACCTCTCTCTCCCCCTCCACCTCTCTTTCCCCCTCCACCTCTCTCTCCCCCTCCACCTCTCTCTCCCCCTCCACCTCTCTCTCCCCCTCCACCTCTCTCTCCCCCTCCACCTCTCTCTCCCCCTCCACCTCTCTTTCCCCCTCCACCTCTCTCTCCCTCTCCACCTCTCTCTCCCCCTCCACCTCTCTCTCCCCCTCCACCTCTCTCTCCCCCTCCACCTCTCTCTCCCCCTCTGTCTCTTTCCTCTCTCAATTCAATTCAAAGGGCTTTATTGGCATGGAAAACCTATGTTTACATTGCCAAAGCAAGTGAAATAGATAATAAAATTGAAATAAACAATAAAATGAACAGTAAACATTACACTCACACAAGTTCCAAAAGAATAAAGACATTACAAATGTCATATTATATATATACAGTGTTATAACAATGTACAAATAGTTAAAGTACAAAAAGGAAAATAAATAAACATAAATATGGGTTGTATTTACAATGGTGTTTGTTCTTCACTGGTTGACCTTTTCAGGTCACAAATCTTGCTGCTGTGATGGCACACTGGTATTTCACCCAGTAGATATGGGAGTTTATCAAAATCGGGTTTGTTTTCAAATTCTTTGTGGATCTGTGTAATCTGAGGGAAATATGTGTCTCTAATTTTGTTTTTGTTGATTCTTTCCAATGTGTCAAGTAATTGTCTTTTTGTTTTCTCATGATTTGGTTGGGTCTAATTGTGTTGCTGTCCTGAGGCTCTGTTGTGTCTGTTTGTGAACAGAGCTCCAGGACCAGCTTGCTTAGGGGACTCTTCTCCAGGTTCATCTCTCTGTAGGTGATGGCTTTGTTATGGAAGGTTTGGGAATCGCTTCCTTTTAGGTGGTTGTAGAATTGAACAGCTCTTTTCTGGATTTTGATAATGAGCGGGTATTGGCCTAATTCTGCTCTGCATGCATTATTTGGTGTTCTACGTTGTACACAGATGATATTTTTGCAGAATTCTGCATGCAGAGTCTCAATTTGGTGTTTGTCCCATTTTGTGAAATGTTGGTTGGTGAGCGGACTCCAGACCTCACAACCATAAAGGGCAATGTGTTCTATAACTGATTCAAGTCATTTTAGCCAGATCCTAATTGGTATGTCAAATTTTATGTTCCTTTTGATGGCATAGAAGGCCCTTCTTGCCTTGTCTCTCAGATCATTCACAGCTTTGTGGAAGTTACCTGTGGCACTGATGTTTAGGCAGAGGTATGTATAGTTTTGTGTGTGCTCTAGGGCAACGGTGTCTAGATGGAAGTTGTATTTGTGGTCCTGGTGACTGGACCTTTTGTGGAACACCAGCACTATCGTCTTACTGAGATTGTCTCTCTCTCAAACAAGGGGCTAAACCTTTTCCCTGTTCAGTTTTTTAGTGTTGATCATGAGTCTTCATTGTGCCAGGAGGAGGGGCTAGACTAAGGAGGGACGACTAAACTGTGAGATGGTCAGAATGGGATAGAGTGAATGGGATAGAGTGAATGGGATAGAGTGAATGGGATAGTGTGAATGGGATAGAGTGAATGGGATAGAGTGAATGGGACAATGAATGGGATAGAGTGAAAGGGATAATTAATGGGATAGAGTGAATGGGATAGAGTGAATGAGATAGTGTGAATGGGATAGAGTGAATGGGATAGAGTGAATGGGATAGAGTGAATGGGATAATGAATGGGATAGTGTGAATGGGATAGAGTGAATGGGATAATAAATGGGATAGAGTGAATGGGATAGAGTGAACGGAATAGTGTGAACGGAATAGTGTGAATGGGATAGTGTGAATGGGATAGAGTGAATGGGATAGAGTGAATGGGATAAAGTGAATGGGATAATGAATGGGATAGAGTGAATGGGATAGTGTGAATGGGATAGAGTGAATGGGATAGAGTGAATGGGGTAGTGAATGGGATAGAGTGAATGGGGTAGAGTGAATGGGATAGAGTGAATGGGATAATGAATGGGATAGAGTGAATGGGATAGTGTGAATGGGATAATGAATGGGATAGAGTGAATGGGATAGTGTGAATGGGATAGAGTGAATGGGATAGAGTGAATGGGATAATAAATGGGATAGAGTGAATGGGATAGAGTGAATGGAATAGTGTGAACGGAATAGTGTGAATGGGATAGTGTGAATGGGATAGAGTGAATGGGATAGAGTGAATGGGATAATGAATGGGATAGTGTGAATGGGATAATGAATGGGATAATGAATGGGATAATGTGAATGGGATAGAGTGAATGGGCTAGAGTGAATGGGATAGTGTGAATGGGATAGAGTGAATGGGATAATGAATGGGATAAAGTGAATGGGATAGAGTGAATGGGATAGAGTGAATTGGATAGAGTGAATGGGATAATGAATGGGATAGAGTGAATTGGATAGAGTGAATGGGATAATGAATGGGATAATGAATGGGATAGTGTGAATGGGATAGAGTGAATGGGATAGAAGCGGAGAGGACAGGGGGGTTCAGGGTCAATATGGAAAATAAAACCCCTCTCTCTTCTACCACTGCATATCTGTGTCAGACACATCATCTTTACGAGACTCATCCACTTCACCTGGGCTCTCCACATATCCCACAACCCTCTCCACATATCCCACAACCCTCTCCACACTCTCCCACAACCCTCTCTACATCTCCAGCAACCCTCTCCACATCTCCATCAACCCTCTCCACATCTCCAGCAACCCTCTCCACATCTCCCACAACCCTCTCTACATCTCCAGCAACCCTCTCCACATCTCCAGCAACCTCTCCAGTGTGACAATATATCAGTGTTGCGATAGCAGGGACTTCTGAATAAGGTAGTTCTCTCCATCAACACACCAACACAAATATGCGAGGGGACACACACACACACATCAAAATCCCCCATTGAGGGACCCATTGATTGGCTTGGTGGAACATGCCATAGCAACACATGAGCAGACAGAGATGAGGCCTGCTTTCCCACAAGGAGTGGCTTGGTCACACACACACAGAATTGCGTGCATTAAAAACACAACACACACCTTCATGCCATACACAAACGCCTGCATACACATACCCATGGGGGGTTAGGATAGATTGGATCAGGACAGAGAATCCTATTCAGATCACGCTGGTGTGTGTGTGTGTGTGTGTGTGTGTGTGTGTGTGTGTGTGTGTGTGTGTGTGTGTGTGTGTGTGTGTGTGTGTGTGTGTGTGTGTGTGTGTAAGCCTCAGAGGCCCAGCAGTAATACAGACAGACAAGTAATTTACATGGAAGTGGAGTCAGATGCTTCTACTATGGAGGCCTTGACTCTAACTACTACTCCCTTCCCTCTCTGACACTCTCCCTCCTTACCCTCCCTTCCTCCTTTTCTCCTATCCTCTAGGTCCTTTCTCTCCCTATTCTTTTCTCAAGCACACTGTCCTTTTGATCTCTTTGTTGTCTCCCCCCCTCCTCCTCTCACTCTCCCACCATTTGTTTACCACAGCACTAGTTCACTCAGTTCTACTTGTTCTCTTTCCGCTCACCTCCTGCTATTCTGTCTCTCCTCTATTTTACTCTTTCCGCTTACCTTTCTCTCCCTCTAGCTCCACCACTCTTTATTTTTCTCTCTCAGTTGCCTTTTTCTCTACTGAGAAAGGTGAGGTGGTGTTTTAGGTTACAGGACTTAGCAAAGGATTTGTAGAACAATTTTAGTGAAGTGCCTCAATCCTCAACCAGTAAATGTATTGTACCCCCTGCACTGCAAGTCAATGACCTAGAAGTCAATTTAACCCTGAAAAATGCTACTGCCTGGCATGTACTGTACTGTACTGTAGGTGTTCTGTACTGTACTGTAAGTGTTCTGTACTGTACTGTATTGTAAGTGTTCTGTACTGTACTGTAAGTGTTATGTACTGTACTGTATGTGTTCTGTACTGTACTGTACTGTAAATGTTCTGTACTGTAAGTGTTCTGTACTGTACTGTAAGTTTTCTGTACTGTACTGTAAGTGTTCTGTACTGTACTGTAAGTGTTCTGTACTGTCATGTACTGTTAAGTGTTATGTTCTGTACTGTAAGTGTTCTGTCCTGTACTGTACATGTTCTGTACTGTACTGTAAGTGTTATGTACTGTACTGTAAGTGTTATGTACTGTACTGTAAGTGTTCTGTACAGTAATGTACTGTACTGTAAGCAGGTTGTGTGTACTATACTATAAGTGTTCTGTACTGTACTGTAAGCGGGTTGTGTGTACTGTACTGTAAGTGATCTGTAAGCGAGTTCTGTGTACTGTACTGTAAGTGTTCTGTAAGCGGGTTGTGTGCACTGTACTGTAAGTGTTCTGTCCTGTACTGTAAGTGTTCTGCACTGTACTGTAAGTGTTATGTTATGTACTGTAAGTGTTCTGTCCTGTAAGTGTTCTGCACTGTACTGTAAGTGTTCTGTACTGTACTGTAAGTGTTCTGCACTGTACTGTAAGTGTTCTGCACTGTACTGTAAGTGTTCTGCACTGTACTGTAAGTGTTCTGTACTGTACTGTAAGTGTTCTGTCCTGTACTGTAAGTGTTCTGTACTGTACTGTAAGTGTTCTGCACTGTACTGTAAGTGTTCTGTACTGTACTGTAAGTGTCCTGTACTGTACTGTAAGTGTTCTGTACTGTACTGTAAGTGTTCTGTACTGTCATGTACTGTTAAGTGTTATGTTCTGTACTGTAAGTGTTCTGTCCTGTACTGTACATGTTCTGTACTGTACTGTAAGTGTTATGTACTGTACTGTAAGTGTTATGTACTGTACTGTAAGTGTTCCGTACAGTAATGTACTGTACTGTAAGCAGGTTGTGTGTACTATACTATAAGTGTTCTGTACTGTACTGTAAGTGGGTTGTGTGTACTGTACTGTAAGTGATCTGTAAGCGAGTTCTGTGTACTGTACTGTAAGTGTTCTGTAAGCGGGTTGTGTGCACTGTACTGTAAGTGTTATGTTCTGTACTGTAAGTGTTCTGTCCTGTACTGTAAGTGTTCTGCACTGTACTGTAAGTGTTATGTTCTGTACTGTAAGTGTTCTGTCCTGTAAGTGTTCTGCACTGTACTGTAAGTGTTCTGTACTGTACTGTAAGTGTTCTGCACTGTACTGTAAGTGTTCTGCACTGTACTGTAAGTGTTCTGCACTGTACTGTAAGTGTTCTGTCCTGTACTGTAAGTGTTCTGTACTGTACTGTAAGTGTTCTGCACTGTACTGTAAGTGTTCTGTACTGTACTGTAAGTGTTCTGCACTGTACTGTAAGTGTTCTGTACTGTACTGTAAGTGTTCTGTACTGTACTGTAAGTGTTCTGCACTGTACTGTAAGTGTTCTGTACTGTACTGTAAGTGGTGTGAGGGTCAGCTCTTTGTTCACCAACACTCCCCTGCAATTGCGAATAATCCATCCGCAACAACGACTATACAGTGAGCTCCAAAAGTATTGGGACATTGACAATTTTGTTGTTGTTTTGGCACTGTACTCCAGCACCTTGGATTTGAAATGATACAGTGACTATGAGGTTAATAAAGTGCAGACTTTCATCTTTCATTTGATTGTATTTTCATCCATATTGGGTGAATCGTTTAGAAATTACAGCACTTTTTGTATATAGTTCCCCATTTTAGGGGACCAAAAGTAGTGGGACAAATTCACTTATGTGTATTAAAGTAGTAAAAAGTTAAGTATTTGGTGCCGTATTCATAGCACTCAATGACTACATTAAGCTTGTGACTCTACAAACTTGTTGGATGCATTTGCTGTTTGTTTGGGTCATGTTTCAGATTATTTTGTGCCCAATATTATTGTAATTGGTGAGAGGTTAGCATGTCTTGGGGGTATGATATAAAAGGCTAACCTCCACTGTTATTGTAATGGTGAGAGGTTAGCAAGTCTTTGGGGTATGATATAAAAGGCTAACCTACACTGTTATTGTAATGGTGAGAGGTTAGCATGTCTTGGGGTATGATATTTGTGTGTCTGTAACTTTCTCACTTTCCAACATTTTGGTAGGCTATTTGTTAGTTAACTTGTCTATAATTAGATGATGCAACTTCTCTTCTGTCAATATATGTTTCCCTAGAAGACCAAATAAACCCTTGCTCACCAGAATAATGTCATAAATCGATAGAATTAATGCTTCAATGTAGTTGACATCGGTAAATGTTTTTTTATTATTATTAACCCATTCTTCTTAGGAGGAAACATATCTTGTTGCTTTTCTGCTATATATATACACTGCTCAAAAAAATAAAGGGAACACTAAAATAACACATCCTAGATCTGAATGAATGAAATATTCTTATTAAATACTTTTTTCTTTACATAGTTGAATGTGCTGACAACAAAATCACACAAAAATTATCAATGGAAATCAAATTTATCAACCCATAGAGGTCTGGATTTGGAGTCACACTCAAAATTAAAGTGGAAAACCACACTACAGGCTGATCCAACTATGATGTAATGTCCTTAAAACAAGTCAAAATGAAGCTCAGTAGTGTGTGTGGCCTCCACGTGCCTGTATGACCTCCCTACAACGCCTGGGCATGCTCCTGATGAGGAGGCGGATGGTCTCCTGAAAGATCTCCACCCAGACCTTGACTAAAGCATCCGCCAACTCCTGGACAGTCTGTGGTGGATGGAGTGAGACATGATGTCCCATATGTGCTCAATTGGATTCAGGTCTGGGGAACGGGCGGGCCAGTCCATAGCATCAATGCCTTCCTCTTGCAGGAACTGCTGACACACTCCAGCCACATGAGGTCTAGCATTGTCTTGCATTAGGAGGAACCCAGGGCCAACCGCACCAGTATATGGTCTCACAAGGGGTCTGAGGATCTCATCTCGGTACCTAATGGCATTCAGGCTACCTCTGGCGAGCACATGGAGGGCTGTGCGGCCCCCCAAAGAATTGCCACCCCACACCATGACTGACCCACCGCCAAACCGGTCATGCTGGAGGATGTTGCAGGCAGCAGAACATTCTCCATGGCGCCTCCAGACTGTCACGTCTGTCACATGTGCTTAGTGTGAACCTGCTTTCATCTGTGAAGAGCACAGGGCGCCAGTGGTGAATTTGCCAATCTTGGTGTTCTCTGGCAAATGCCAAACGTCCTGCACGGTGTTGGGCTGTAAGCACAACCCCCACCTGTGGACGTCGGGCCCTCATACCACCCTCATGGAATCTGTTTCTGACCATTTGAGCAGACACATGCACATTTGTGGCCTGCTGGAGGTCATTTTGCAGGGCTCTGGCAGTGCTCCTCCTTGCACAAAGGCGGAGGTAGTGGTCCTGCTGCTGGGTTGTTGCCCTCCTACGGCCTCCTACACGTCTCCTGATGTACTGGCCTGTCTCCTGGTAGCGCCTCCATGCTCTGGACACTACGCTGACAGACACAGCAAACCTTCTTGCCACAGCTCGCATTGATGTGCCATCCTGGATGAGCTGCACTACCTGAGCCACTTGTGTGGGTTGTAGACTCCGTCTCATGCTACCACTAGAGTGAAAGCACCGCCAGCATTCAAAAGTGACCAAAACATCAGCCAGGAAGCATAGGTACTGAGAAGTGGTCTGTGGTTATCACCTGCAGAACCACTCCGTTATTGGGGGTGTCTTGCTAATTGCCTATAATTTCCACCTGTTGTCTATTCCATTTGCACAACAACGTGATATTTATTGTCAATCAGTGTTGCTTCCTAAGTGGACAGTTTGATTTCACAGAAGTGTGATTGACTTGGAGTTACATTGTGTTGTTTAAGTGTTCCCTTTATTTTTTTGAGCAGTGTAAATCTATATACAGTTGAAGTCGGAAGTTTACATACAATTAGGTTGGAATCATTAAAACTCGTTTTTCAACCACTCCTCACATTTCTTGATAACAAACTATAGTTTTGACAAGTCGGTTAGGACATCTACTTTGTGAATGACACAAGTCATTTTTCCAACAATTGTTTACAGACAGATTATATTACTTATAAATCACTGTATCACAATTCCAGTGGGTCATAAGTTTACATACACTAAGTTGACTGTGATTTAAACAGTTTGGAAAATTCCAGAAAATTATTTAATGGCTTTGGAAGCTTCTGAAAGGTTAATTGACATAATTTTAGTAAATTGGAGGTGTACCTGTGGATGTATTTCAAGGCCTAACTTGAAACTCAGTGTCTCTTTCCTTGACATCATGGGGAAATCAAAAGAAATCAGCCAAGATCTCAGAAAAAAAATTGTAGACCTCCACAAGTCTGATTCATCCTTGGGAGCAATTTCCAAATGCCTGAAGGTACCACGTTCATCGGTACGCAAGTATAAACACCATGGGACCACGCAGCCATCATATCTCTCAGGAAGGAGACACGGTCTGTCTCCTAGAGATGAACGTACTTTGGTGCGAAAAGTGCAAATCAATCCCAGAACAACAGCAAAGGACCTTGTGAAGATGTTGGAGGAAACAGGTACAAAAGTATCTATATCCACATTAAAATGAGTCCTATATCGAAATAACCTGAAAGGCCACTCAGCAAGGAAGAAGCCACTGCTCCAAAACCGCCATAAAAAAGCCAGACTACGGTTTGCAACTGCACATGGGGCCAAAGATCGTACTTTTGGAGAAATGTCCTCTGGTCTGATGAAACAAAAATAGAACTGTTTGGACATTATGACCATATGTATGTATGGAGGAAAAAGGGGGATGCTTGCAAGCTGAAGACCACCAACCCAACCGTGAAGCATGGGGGTGGCAACATCATGTTGTGGGGGTGTTCTGCTGCAGGAGGGACTGGTGCACTTCACAAAATAGATGGTATCATGAGGAAAGAAAATGATGTGTATATATTGAAGCAACATCTCAAGACATCAGTCAGGAAGTTAAAGTTTGGTCGCAAATGGGTCTTCCAAATGGACAATGACCCCAAGCATACTTCCAAAGTTGTGGCAAAATGGCTTCAGGACAACAAAGTCAAGGTATTGGAGTGGGCTATCACAAACATTTCTGGGCAGAACTGAAAAAGCGTGTGCGAGCAACGAGGCCTACAAACCTGACTCTGTTACACCAGCTCTGTCAGGGGGAATGGGCCAAAATGCACTCAACTTATTGTGGGAAGCTTGTGGAAGGCTACCCAAAACGTTTGACCCAAGTTAAACAAGTTAAAGTCAATGCTACCAAATACCAATTGAGTTTATGTAAACTTCTGACCTACTGGGAATGTGATGAAAGAAATAAAAGCTGAAATAAATCATTCTCTCTTACTATTATTGTGACATTTCACATTCTTAAAATAAAGTGGTGATCCTAACTGACCTAAGACAGGGATTTTTTTACTAGGATTTAATGTCAGGAATTGTGAAAATTAGAGTTTAAATGTATTTGGGCTAAAGGTGTATGCAATAGCATATTCAAAAGAATCGGTTCAACATGTGTATTATTTATTATTATTTAGTGTTTAGTTATTTATTTCACGCCTTCTGAGTTTCTCTGCCCATGACACAATACATTTCTCCCCCCCAGTCCTTTTTCTGCCCAACCTCATCTATATAGGTAGAATGAGTTTCCTGCAAACAATATATATTATATTCTTTCTCTTCTAACCATGTAAAGCTTTATCTTTTTTTAATGATCTACTAAGCCATTACAATTATAACTGACTGTACTTATTTCCCCACTTACCATAGTGATGGCTGTAAGCATGTCAGCCCAGCCTGCTCAGTTCATTGGATCCAATTGTTCGAAAACATTAGAAAAAATGAAGAGAAAATGACCTATAAATATCGTTAGACTCTAACTGCTGCTAATGACTGCCAATAAAAATGTGTCTTTTGCATCACACTGCCCATAAAGGAATACCTAAGTTTAACTTACAACTGACCCTGACACAGCCATGGCACGATAGCCAAGAATACATGCAGTACTGACAATCCAGAGTGAGTAAACCTGTAAAACCAACCCTCTGTCCACACACACGTTTAGTTTTTATTCCAGGATCGTTGCTCTATCATATCGACTGTTTTACACCTAAGCCTATATCATTAGGCTCAAGAAAATAACAGGTAGTGTAAATAGCTTCTATAGAATGATAAATTGGGCGTCTCGAGCCCTGAACGCTGACCAGCTCAGAGGCATGGTACATCAGAACGTACACCACGGGCACAACAAAGCACCCATTTTTACTGCTCTAATTACGCCGACAACCAGCCTACAATAGCAATAAGGCACCTCGGGAGTTTGTGGAACATATCACACCACAGCCTGCATCCTGGTACTCCACGTTGCGTCCTACGTTGAACAGCCCCCATGCACGGCATATTGGCCACACACCACACCTCCTCGGGCCTCACCGCTTAATGTATAATATACCTCTTACTTAGAGAAAAAAATAATTATCTCTGTCCTCTACGTTTCTTTTGCAGTGCAAAGATGTTTAGGGACCGGGGAAAAAATGAATTTTCTCTGTCATCTACGTTTCTTTTGCAGTGCAAAGATGTTTAGGGACCGGGGAAAAAATGAATTATCTCTGTCATCTACGTTTCTTTTGCAGTGCAAATATGTTTAGGGACTGGGGAAAAAATGAATTATCTCTGTCATCTATGCTTCTTTTGCAGTGCAAAGATGTTTAGGGACCTGGGAAAAAATGCATTATCTCTGTCATCTACGCTTCTTTTGCAGTGCAAAGATGTTTAGGGACCGGGGAAAAAATGCATTATCTCTGTCATCTACGCTTCTTTTGCAGTGCAAAGATGTTTAGGGACCGGGGAAAAAATGCATTATCTCTGTCATCTACGCTTCTTTTGCAGTGCAAAGATGTTTAGGGACCGGGGAAAAAATGCAACAAAAATAAAAATGGGAACGATTTTCTGTCCAAATGACATCAGTTTGACTGGTTGTAAGGAAATAAAAAAGTGTGTGTGTGTGTGTGTGTTTGTGTGTGTGTGTGTGTGTGTGTGTGTGTGTGTGTGTGTGTGTGTGTGTGTGTGTGTGTGTGTGTGTGTGTAGGAATATTGTTTGCTCTAGTGGAAATGATATCTGGTGTGGGGTGATACAGCAGACCTGCACTGACTTCTCATATATCAAACACTCTGCTCTGTACACACACACACACACACATACACAGAAACATATACAGACAC
>NC_092162.1:63692758-63702758 GCF_045791955.1 Oncorhynchus clarkii lewisi
ACTGACACACAGAGACACATACTGACACAGAGAGACACACACTGACACAAAGAGAAAGTGCATATACACATACAATACACACAAACTAACTGCAAAAAAATAAACTTCCCTTTTTCAGGACCCTGTCTTTCAAAGAAATGTAATAAAAATCGAATTAACTTCACAGATCTTCATTGTAAAGGGTTTAAACACTGTTTCCCATGCTGTTCAATGAACCATAAACAATTAATGAACACTTAATGAAAACTTAGGACACTAAAGAGGCCTTTCTACTGACTCTGAAAAACACCAAAAGAAAGATGACCAGAGTCCCTGCTCATCTGTGTGAATGTGCCTTAGGCATGCTGCAAGGAGGCATGAGGACTGCAGATGTGGCCAGGGCAATAAATTGCAATGTCCGTACTGTGAGACGCCTAAGATAGCGCTACAGGGAGACTGGACGGACAGCTGATCGTTCTCGCAGTGGCAGACCACGTGTAACAACACCTGCACAGGATTGGTACATCCAAACATCACATCTGCGGGACAGGTACAGGATGGCAATATCAACTGCCCGAGTTACACCAGGAACGCACAATCCCTGCATCAGTGCTCAGACTGTCCGCAATAGGCTGAGAGAGGCTGGACTGAGGGCTTGTAGGCCTATTTTAAGGCAGGTCCTCACCAGACATCACCGGCATCAACATCGCCTATGGGCACAAACCCACCATTGCTGGACCAGACAGGACTGGCAAAAAGTTGTCTTCACTGACGAGTCGTGATTTTGTCTCACCAGGGGTGATGGTTGGATTTGTGTTTATCGTTGAAGAAATGAGCATTACACCGAGGCCTGGAGCGGGATTGATTTGGAGGTGGAGGGTCCATCATGGTCTGGGGCGGTGTGTCACAGCATCGGACTGAGCTTGTTGTCATTGCAGGCAATCTCAACCACGTGGAAGAAATCCTCCTCCCTCATGTGGTACCCTTCCTGCAGGCTCATCATGACATGACCCTCCAGCATGACAATGCCACCTGTTCTGTGCGTGATTTCCTGCAAGACAGGAATGTCAGTGTTCTGCCATGGCCAGCGAAGAGCCCGGATGTCAATCCCATTGAGCATGTCTGGGACCTGTTGGATCAGAGGGTGAGGGCTAGGGCCATTCCCCCCAGAAATGTCAGAGAACTTGCAGGTGCCTTGGTGGAAGAGTGGGGTAATATCTCACAGCAAGAACTTGAAAATCTGGTACAGTCCATGAGGAGGAGATGCACTGCAGTACTTAATGCAGCTGGTGGCCACACCAGATACTGACTGTTACTTTTGATTTTGACCCCCCCCCTTTGTTCAGGAACACATTATTCCATTTATGTTAGTCACATGTCTTTGGAACTTGTTCAGCTTATGTCTCAGTTGTTGAATCTTGTTTTGTTCATACAAATATTTACGCAAAAAAATAAACGCAGTTGACAGTGAGAGGACATTTCATTTTTTGTTGAGTTTAAATGCATACACAAAATAATTGTCTTCTCCTGTGTGTGAGGGGGGTATGTGTGTGTGAGGGGGGTATGGGTGTGTGAGGGGGGTACATGTGTGTGCGGGAGGTACGTGTGTGTGAGGGGGTACGTGTGTGTGAGGGGGGTATGTGTGTGTGAGGGGGATATGTGTGTGTGTGAGGGAGGGAGGTATGTGAAGGGGGTATGTGTGTGTGTGAGGGGGGTATGTGTGTGTGTGAGGGGGGTGGGTGTGTGTGTGTGTGTGTGTGTGTGTGTGTGTGTGTGTGTGTGTGTGTGTGTGTGTGTGTGTGTGTGTGTGTGTGTGTGTGTGTGTGTGTGTGTGTGTGTGTTTCCTCCCCTGGTATGATAATAAAATGAAAGTACTACCTCATGGCTGACTGACAGAGGTGAAATTACCCTGGGTCAGAGGTCAGCTGAATGACATGGCACATGACCCTAGAGCTGGAAGCAGGGGTCACATAGCCTTACCTTTCTCATTCTAGTCCTCCGTTATTCTCCTTGCTACTATATCTGGAGCAGGTACAACCTTCCTTTGTTAATATCTGGAAACAGAAATGTATCTACAAGGGAGACTGATATTGTGGAAACTAATATTCTACCTTTGACAGCTAGAGGTGACCGTGTCCTCAAGTAGTATGTCTGTGTCCCACTCTGCTGGTGCCTGAAAGACCTGTCCTCAAGTAGTATGTCTGTGTCCCACTCTGCTGGTGCCTGAAAGACCTGTCCTCGGGGGACTATTATCCTGGCAGGAAGTTTCTTACTGTTTCTTACTGTAATATTCTACCTTTGACAGCTAGAGGTGACCGTGTCCTCAAGTAGTATGTCTGTGTCCCACTCTGCTGGTGCCTGAAGACAGAATTATCTAATTATAGCTCTTAAATAATAAGGAACTTTGTCAGTCTTCTAACTACATCACTGATACAAGAGATCTGTTCTTGGGCCATGAACCCAGAAAGAAAATCCTTTATAACAATTTTCACTGTCCCATCTCTCTTTCCATAGTTATCGCGTGCGTGTGTGTGTGTGAGAGAGGCTCACCATGTGGTAGGACATGAAAAAAAAAGAATTGGGCCTCTTTTATGAAGGGGCCAAATCGTTCACACATTTTTCAGGACACCCTCTGTCTTTCCCCCTCTCTTTTTCTCTCTCCCTCGCTAGGTGTGCTTCACAGATGTCCAAAATGTGCTCACTCACTCTTCATGAATATCACATCTGGGGAGAAGGGGAGATGGAAAATGAGAATGTTTTATATGTAAGACGAAGAGAGAGAGTGAGACGCCTCACTCAACAATCAGTACAGTGGGTCTCTAAAACCCAAAACACCAACACCCTGTCCTCCAAAAAGCCAACCACCTAGTCAACATGCCCAGATGGCTCACCCCTCTACATCCTTCCAGTCCCCAAACATCCCCATCAGCCCTGAAACACGTCTCTCTCAACAAGCTCTCACAGTCTCACTGCAGAACGTCACATTTTGAAGTTGCCTAAATGTTTCAATCCCGCTCAAAGTTTCGAAAGGTCTCTGGTCTCTGGCACCTCTCCCAACCCTGCACCTCTCCCAAAACCGGAATCTCTCACAACCCTAACCCAGCACCTCTCCCAAAACCGGCACCTCTCCCAACCCCAACCCTGCACCTCTCCCAAAACCGGCACCTCTCCCAACCCCAACCCAGCACCTCTCCCAACCCTGCACCTCTCCCAACCCTGCACCTCTCCCAACCCTGCACCTCTCCCAACCCGGCAACTCTCCCAACCCGGCACCTCTCCCAACCCAGCACCTTTCCCAACCCGGCACCTCTCCTAACCCGGCACCTCTCCCAACCCAGCACCTCTCCCAACCCAGCACCTCTCCCAACCCAGCACCTCTCCCAAACCCGGCACCTCTCCCAAACCGGAAACCTTTCCCAACCTAGCACCTCTCCCAAATGCGGCACCTCTCCCAACCCTGCACCTCTCCCAAACCGGGCACCTCTCCCAAACCGGGCATCTCTACAAACCCAGCACCTCTCCCAAACCGGGCACCTCTACCAACCCAGCACCTCTCCCAACCCGGCACCTCTACCAACCCAGCACCTCTCCCAACCCTGCACCTCTCCCAACCCTGCACCTCTCCCAAACCGGGCACCTCTCCCAAACCGGGCACCTCTACCAACCCAGCACCTCTCCCAACCCGGCACCTCTACCAACCCAGCACCTCTCCCAACCCTGCATCTCTCCCAACCCGGCAACTCTCCCATTCCGGCACCTCTCCCAACCCAGCACCTTTCCCAACCCAGCACCTCTCCTAACCCGGTACCTCTCCCAACCCAGCACCTCTCCCAACCCTGCACCTCTCCCAAACCCGGCACCTCTCCCAAACCGGAAACCTTTCCCAACCTGGCACCTCTCCCAAATCCGGCACCTCTCCCAACCCTGCACCTCTCCCAAACCGGGCACCTCTCCCAAACCGGGCATCTCTACCAACCCAGCACCTCTCCCAAACCGGGCACCTCTACCAACCCAGCACCTCTCCCAACCCGGCACCTCTACCAACCCAGCACCTCTCCCAACCCTGCACCTCTCCCAACCCTGCACCTCTCCCAACCCTGCACCTCTCCCAAACCGGGCACCTCTCCCAAACCGGGCACCTCTACCAACCCTGCACCTCTCCCAACCCTGCACCTCTCCCAAACCGGGCACCTCTACCAACCCGGCACCTCTCCCAACCCGGCACCTCTCCCAAACCCGGCACCTCTCCCAAACCGGGCACCTCTCCCAACCCAGCACCTCTCCCAACCCTGCACCTCTCCTAAACCCTCCCCCCATCCCTCCCCAACCCCCTCACCCCTTGTCGAGTCTAGCCACACAAATAGCCAGTCGTTCTTTCACAATCACATCATTAATAAGGAATACATTTTAGTGAAATTAGGGTCTTAATCAGCTTAGAGCTCAGCCTGTGCGTGCTAATTTAGCTCAACTTCAAGGGAAAGCCCCCTCACCAAGGTAAAGCCTGCTAAGACCACCTAAAGCCCCGTTGGACATTAAGCTGATTGGGGGCTCAGAGCCCCGGCCAAATCCCTCTTGTCCATTCACGTCGGCGTTGATGGTTCAAAGGCCTAGTTCAAACGCCACAGAGAGGGAGAGGGGGGGGGGGGGGCAGAGGGAGATAGAGACGGACAGAAGGGGAGAGAGGGGGGGGCAGAGGGAGATAGAGACGGACAGAAGGGGAGAGAGGGGGGGGGCAGAGGGAGATAGAGACGGACAGAAGGGGAGAGAGGGGGGGGGCAGAGGGAGATAGAGACGGACAGAAGGGGAGAGAGGGGGGGGCAGAGGGAGATAGAGACGGACAGAAGGGGAGAGAGAGAGGGATCGAGAGGGAGCGAGAGAGGGACAGAGAAGGAGAGAGAGAGGGACAGAGAAGGAGAGAGAGGGGGGAGCAGAGGGAGAGAGAGACAGACCGACGGGGAGAGAGAGTTGGACAGAGAGGGAGAGAGAGAGGGACAGAGAGGGAGAGAGAGAGGGACAGAGAAGGAGAGAGAGGGGGGGAGCAGAGGGAGAGAGAGACAGACAGAAGGGGAGAGAGAGTTGGACAGAGAGGGAGAGCGAGAGGGACAGAGAGGGAGAGAGAGACAGACAGAAGGGGAGAGAGAAATAATCGAGCAAACCAGAGAAAGATAGACAGACGGAGAGATGGAGAGAGTGAGAGGGAGGGAGTGAGAGAGAGCTGGCTGGGGGTGTGAAGTCTAGTGACCCGAGGCATTACCCACGCTCCATTTCAGCAGCCCTGGCTGATGGGAGACTTTCAGCGCATTAAACATCATGAGACTGATTACTCTGGGAGCGAGGGAGGGAAGAAAGGAGAGAATAAAGAAAAGAGGGATAGAAAATGTGAGAATATGATGCTGGCAGCGC
Organism: Oncorhynchus clarkii lewisi; assembly: GCF_045791955.1. NCBI lineage: Eukaryota > Metazoa > Chordata > Actinopteri > Salmoniformes > Salmonidae > Oncorhynchus > Oncorhynchus clarkii. The sequence continues at coordinate 63,698,141 of NC_092162.1, forward strand.
GGTCTAAAACTGAGTCAGGTGATGTTTTAGACGGGACCTGGTCCTTTCTCTCCATCCCTCTCTTCTTCTTTCCTTCTCCCTTGCTCTCTCTCCCTCCACCTCTTCTTCTCTCCTTCTCCCCTCCCTTGCTCTCTCTCCCTCCACCTTTTCTTCTCTCCTTCTCCCTTGCTCTCTCTCCCTCCATCTCTTCTTCTCTCCTTCTCCCTTGCTCTCTCACCCTCCATCTCTTCTTCTCTCCTTCTCCCTTGCTCTCTCTCCCTCCATCTCTTCTTCTCTCCTTCTCCCTTGCTCTCTCTCCCTCCAGCTCTTCTTCTTTCCTTCTCCCTTGCTCTCTCTCCCTCCATCTCTTCTTCTCTCCTTCTCCCTTGCTCTCTCTCCCTCCACCTCTTCTTCTCTCCTTCTCACTCCATCTCTTCTTCTCTCCTCCCTTGCTCTCTCTCCCTCCATCTCTTCTTATCTCCTTCTCCCTAGCTCTCTCTCCCTTCATCTCTTCTTATCTACTTCTCCCTTGCTCTCTCTCACTCCACCTCTTCTTCTCTCCTTCTCCCTTCCTCTCTCTCCCTCCACCTCTTCTTATCTCATTCTCCCTTGCTCTCTCTCCCTCCCTCTCTTCTTCTCTCCTTCTCTTTTGCTCTCTCTCCCTCCATCTCTTCTTCTCTCCGTCTCCCTTGCTCTCTCTCCCTCCTGCTCTTCTTCTCTCCGTCTCCCTTACTCTCTCTCCCTCCATCTCTTATTCTCTCCTTCTCCCTTGCTCTCTCTCCCTCCTGCTCTTATTCTCTCCTTCTCCCTTGCTCTCTCTCCCTCCATCTCTTCTTCTCTCCTTCTCCCTTGCTCTCTCTCCCTCCATCTCTTCTTCTCTCCTTCTCCCTTGCTCTCTCTCCCTCCATCTCTTCTTCTCTCCTTCTCCCTTGCTCTCTCTCCCTCCATCTCTTCTTCTCTCCTTCTCCCTTGCTCTCTCTCCCTCCATCTCTTCTTCTTTCCTTCTCCCTTACTCTCTCTCCCTCCATCTCTTCTTCTCTCCGTCTCCCTTACTCTCTCTCCCTCCATCTCTTCTTCTCTCCGTCTCCCTTACTCTCTCTCCCTCCATCTCTTCTTCTCTCCTTCTCCCTTACTCTCTCTCCCTCCATCTCTTATTCTCTCCTTCTCCCTTGCTCTCTCTCCCTCCATCTCTCTCTCTAGCCGAAAGGTAACCGAAAGGTCGGCGGTTCAAAATCTGTTGATGTGCTCTTAAGCAAGGCACTTAACTCGAATTGCTCCTGTAACGTTGCTCTGGATAAATGGCAAAGTGAGATATCACACTCTCTCTCTCTCTGACTCAGGATCATAACAGCAGCCTGATCTGATTGCTGTTGGCTGTATTTCATTTTAACCCACTGTGTGATTGTGTGAATCCGGGATGGCCACTGTTGTGTGTCAGTGTGAGGACAGTGAACAGTGTGACTCCATGAAGCTGAGTGTTGACAGCAAAAGAATGTCCATGTTTGTTGGTTGCTGGAATGTTGAGAGAGGGTTCTCTGTGTGCTTAGGCACTTCACAGTTCCTGAGATAAGTTTTTTAAACTAAATGTAATATTAGTTCCAATAATGTTACCCAGATACTCCTCTTTGTCTATTCTCTGCTCTTCTCCTCTTGTCCTGTACTCTCTCCTCGTGTGTGTATGTGAGTGTGTGAACCCGCCACTGTTCAGTATCATGTATTCATACTTGTTCTAGCTGCAGATGGCGCTCATATTACTGGCAGGCATAAGTAATGCAAGGTCACTCTAATTCACATGCAAGTTCACACCAGAAGGAAACTCACCCTCTTGCTGTTTCTCTTTCTCACCGCAGACACACACACACACACACACACACACACACACACACACACACACACACACACACACACACACACACACACACACACACACACACACACACACACACACACACACACACACACACACACACACACACACACACACACACACACACACAACCTAGATTTCGACTTTGACTCTTTATAGCTCCCATAAGAAAAACTTAGTGTGAGAGAAAATGGGAAAGGGGAGAAAGACAGAGGAAGAGAGACAGACAAACAGACAGAGGAAAAGAGACAGACAAACAGACAGAGAGACAGACAAACAGACAGAGGAAGAGAGACAGACAAAGACAGAGAGACAGACAAACAGACAGAGGAAGAGACAGACAAAAAGACAGAGGAAGAGAGACAGACAAACAGACAGAGAGACAGACAAACAGACAGAGAGACAGACAAACAGACAGAGGAAGAGAGACAGACAAACAGACAGAGGAAGAGAGACAGACAAACAGCCAGAGGAAGAGCGACAGACAAACAAACAGAGGAAGAGAGACAGACAAACAGACAGAGAGGAAGAGAGACAGACAAACAGACAGAGGAAGAGAGACAGACAAACAGACAGAGGAAGAGAGACAGACAAACAGACAGAGGAAGAGAGACAGACAAACAGACAGAGGAAGAGAGACAGACAAACAGACAGAGGAAGAGAGACAGAAAACAGCCAGAGGAAGAGCGACAGACAAACAAACAGAGGAAGAGAGACAGACAAACAGACAGAGAGGAAGAGAGACAGACAAACAGACAGAGGAAGAGAGACAGACAAACAGACAGAGGAAGAGAGACAGACAAACAGACAGAGGAAGAGAGACAGACAAACAGACAGAGGAAGAGAGACAGACAAACAGACAGAGGAAGAGAGACAGACAAACAGACAGAGGAAGAGAGACAGACAAACAGACAGAGAGGAAGAGAGACAGAGAAACTCAAGTCAAGTTAACCCAGCCAACACGGTCCAGCCCAGCCCAACACGGTCCAGCCCAGTCCAACACGGTCCAGCCCAGTCCAACACGGTCCAGCCCACTCCAACACGGTCCAGCCCACTCCAACACGGTCCAGCCCAGCCCAACATGGTCCAGCCCACTCCAACACGGTCCAGCCCACTCCAACACGGTCCAGCACAGCCCAACACGGTCCAGCCCAGCCCAATACGGTCCAGCCCAGTCCAACACGGTCCAGCCCAGTCCAACACGGTCCAGCCGAGCCCAACACGGTCCAGCCCAGCCCAACACGGTCCAGCCCAGTCCAACACGGTCCAGCCCAGCCCAACACGGTCCAGCCCAGCCCAACACGGTCCAGCCCACTCCAACACGGTCCAGCCCAGTCCAACACGGTCCAGCTCAGTCCAACACGGTCCAGCCCACTCCAACACAGTCCAGCCCACTCCAACACAGTCCAGCCCACTCCAACACGGTCCAGCCCAGTCCAACACGGTCCAGCTCAGTCCAACATGGTCCAGCCCAGTCCAACACGGTCCAGCCCACTCCAACACAGTCCAGCCCACTCCAACACGGTCCAGCCCACTCCAACATGGTCCAGCACAGCCCAACACGGTCCAGCCCAGCCCAACACGGTCCAGCCCAGTCCAACACGGTCCAGCCCAGTCCAACACGGTCCAGCCTAGCCCAACACGGTCCAGCCCAGCCCAACACGGTCCAGCCCAGTCCAACACGGTCCAGCCCAGCCCAACACGGTCCAGCCCAGCCCAACACGGTCCAGCCCAGTCCAACACGGTCCAGCCCACTCCAACACGGTCCAGCCCACTCCAACACAGTCCAGCCCACTCCAACACAGTCCAACACGATCCAGCCCAGTCCAACACGGTCCAGCCCAGTCCAACACGGTCCAGCCCACTCCAACACAGTCCAGCCCACTCCAACACGGTCCAGCCCACTCCAACACGGTCCAGCCCACTCCAACACAGTCCAGCCCACTCCAACACAGTCCAGCCCACTCCAACACGGTCCAGCCCAGTCCAACACGGTCCAGCCCACTCCAACACAGTCCAGCCCACTCCAACACAGTCTAGCCCAGTCCAACACGGTCCAGCTCAGTCCAACACGGTCCAGCCCAGTCCAACACGGTCCAGATACTCCAACACAGTCCAGCCCACTCCAACACGGTCCAGCCCGGTCCAACACGGTCCAGCCCACTCCAACACAGTCCAGCCCACTCCAACACGGTCCAGCCCAGTTCAACACGGTCCAGCCCACTCCAACACAGTCCAGCCCACTCCAACACAGTCCAGCCCACTCCAACACAGTCCAGCCCACTCCAACACGGTCCAGCCCACTCCAACATGGTCCAGCACAGCCCAACACGGTCCAGCCCAGCCCAACACGGTCCAGCCCAGTCCAACACGGTCCAGCCCAGTCCAACACGGTCCAGCCTAGCCCAACACGGTCCAGCCCAGCCCAACACGGTCCAGCCCAGTCCAACACGGTCCAGCCCAGACCAACACGGTCCAGCCCAGACCAACACGGTCCAGCCCAGTCCAACACGGTCCAGCCCACTCCAACACGGTCCAGCCCACTCCAACACAGTCCAGCCCACTCCAACACAGTCCAACACGATCCAGCCCAGTCCAACACGGTCCAGCCCAGTCCAACACGGTCCAGCCCACTCCAACACAGTCCAGCCCACTCCAACACGGTCCAGCCCACTCCAACACAGTCCAGCCCACTCCAACACAGTCCAGCCCACTCCAACACAGTCCAGCCCACTCCAACACGGTCCAGCCCAGTCCAACACGGTCCAGCCC
>NC_092162.1:63707758-63725258 GCF_045791955.1 Oncorhynchus clarkii lewisi
CAACCTCACCTCACAGAGACACACACAGAAACACACACACAGAAACACACACACAGTAACACACACACAGTAACACACACACAGAAACACACACACAGAAACAGAGAGACACACACACACAGTAACACACACACAGAAACACACACACAGAAACAGAGAGACACACACACATACACAGGAACAGGGGGTACCACTGCCAGACCCCTAAGTGTGAAGCCCAACCAGGTAGAGAGAGGTTTGATGGAGAGGGGAAAAGAAGCAGAGAGAGAGAGAGAGAGAGAGAGAGACAGAGAGAGAGAGAGAGAGAGAGAGAGAGAGACAGACAGAGAGAGAGAGAGAGCGAGAGAGAGAGAGAGACGGAGAGAGAGAGAGAGAGAGAGAGAAAGAGACAGAGAGAGAGAGAGAGAGAGAGAGAGAGAGAGAGAGAGAGAGAGAGAGAAAGATAATTGGTGTAGTAGGACCAATCATGGCCCAGGTCTCCTGAGGGCAGTCTAATTATGTAATCTAGCTCTCTGCTTGAGATGGAGGGAATATAATCACTAAAATAAACGAGTGGAGAGTGAGAAAATGCACATTTCCACCGCGGCGTTCACAGCTCAGCACCTCAGATCCCCAGCCTTCACTCAAACACAGACCTTTCACATACATACCGGTCTAGACAGAGACGCGCCCTCTCCCTCTCTCCATTTAAATAATAACTCATACTGTCTGCTTCTAATCTTAGTCTCTTTCGCCGTCCCTCTCAGTATCCATCTTTCTCCCTCTCTACCTCTCAGTATCTATATTTCTCCTTCTCTACCTCTCAGTATCCATCTTTCTCCCTCTCTACCTCTCAGTATCTATATTTCTCCTTCTCTACCTCTCAGTATCCATTTTTCTCCTTCTCTCTACCTCTCTGTATCCATCTTTCTCCCTCTCTACCTCTCTGTATCCATCTTTCTCCCTCTCTGTATCCATCTTTCTCCCTCTCTATATCCATCTTTCTCCCTCTCTACCTCTCTGTATCCATCTTTCTCCCTCTCTACCTCTCAGTATCTATATTTCTCCTTCTCTTTATCTCTGTATCCATCTTTCTCCCTCTCTGTATCCACCGTTCTCCTTCTCTACCTCTCTGTATCCATCTTTCTCCCTCTCTCCCTCTCTGTATCCATCGTTCTCTTTCTCTACCTCTCTGTATCCATCTTTCTCCCTCTCTACCTCTCTGTATCCATCTTTCTCCTTCTCTACCTCTATGTATCCATCTTTCTACCTCTCAGTATCCATCTTTCTCCCTCTCTACCTCTCTGTATCCATCTCTCTACCTCTCTGTATCCATCTCTCTACATCTCTGTATATATCTCTCTACCTCTCCATATCTATCTCTCTACCTCTCCAGCACAGTAGACGATGAATGACAATAAAGTGACTTCAACTAGTCATCAAGCCCTTGACGAGCTGAATCGGGTGTGTTGGTGCTATGCTGGAATAAATAAAAAAGCACCCCTTACCTCTCCAGGATCGTGTCAGTGACCACGTTTCTTTTGTTCTAGTCTTGATGAAGAATAAAGTAGAAATGGTTATGGAGTGTGATTGTTGTGGGTAAGGGCGGGGAGATCAGAGTTGAGTGAATGCAATATGAGGGTTGTGGGAGATGTGCAGCACGGTGAGATGGAGACGATCACAGAGCGATGCTATCGCTCCCCCATATAAACTCAGCTGGGTACCTTTCAGCGGCTGGATAAACCACAAAGGAAGTGTTTGTTTGTGTTTACCCTCAAAGCGTGCTGTGTTCCTGATGGGACCAGAGATTGAGAGAGAGAGTGAGCGAGAGAGCGAGGAATAGGGGGCCTTTAAAGCCTGGTGGCTCCAACACAATCCCAGCGTGCAGTGAGACAGTAAGACATGAGGGCTACTGAGAAACACCACTATACATGAGTTACCATACAAGTGCAGCTTGTTATGTTTTGGCATCATGCGTAACAAACAAAGCAACTATAAAAACCCTGGTACTCTTTTTTTCATTTCGGGGAAAAAAATGTACAGCTTGTATTCTGTATGAGGTGCCGTTACTCAGGTGGTAGAACATTAGTATTGGTCAGCACTGGGCTACCTCAACAACTGCCACATGAGTTTTTCTAAACTACAACGAGGAAGTCTTTCATCTGTCTACACTCCTTCCGTCTATACCGTGTCAACGTTCCCTCCCTCAGACTAGGACCTAGGACTCTCCCAGGTGAGAGCAACATTTGTGTACATTAAAGAAAAGAGGAAGTGTTTTGGGGGGGAAATAACCTATGTGTGGATGCCAGACATCCAACATCTCTATAGAGAGGGGAGAGAGAGAGAGGAGGAGAGAGAGAGAGAGAGGGAGGGGGGAGAGAGAGAGAGACAGAGGGAGAGAGAGAGAGAGATAGAGACAGAGAGAGAGAGAGAGAGAGAGAGATGAGAGGGAGAGAGAGAGAGAGGAGAGAGAGGGAGAGAGAGAGGGGGAGAGAGAGAGATGGAGAGAAAGAGGGGGGAGAGTGAGATAGGGGGAGAGAGAGAGAAGAGAGAGAGAGGGAGAGAGAGAGAGAGAGAGAGAGAGAGAGAGAGAGGAGAGAGAGAGAGGGATAGAGAAAGGGGGAGAGAGAGAGATGGAGAGAGATAGAGGGGGTAGAGAGAGAAGAGAGAGAGAGAGAGAGGGATAGAGAAAGGGAGAGAGAGATAGAGGGGGAGAGAGAGAGAGGGGGAGAGAGAGAAGAGAGAGAGAGAGAGAGAGAGATAGAGGGATAGAGAAAGGGGAGAGAGAGATGGAGAGAGATAGAGTGGGGAGAGAGCGAGAGGAGGAGAGAGAGAAGAGAGAGAGAGCGGGAGAGAGAGAAGAGAGAGAGAAGGGGAGAGAGAGAGAAGACAGAGAAAGGGGGAGAGAGAAAGACAGAGAAAGAGAGACAGAGAGAGAAAGAGAGAGAGAGACAGAGAGAGAGAGAGAGAGAGAGAGAGAGGGGAGAGAGACAGAGAGAGAGGGAGAGAGAGAGAGAGAGAGAGATAGAGGGGGGAGAGAAAGAGGGGTGGGGGGAGAGGGGGGAGAAAGAGGGAGGGGGAAAGGGAGTGAGAGAGATAGAGTCGGGGAGAGAGAAAGAGACAGAGAGAGGGGAGGGAGAGAGAGAGAGGGTGAGAGAGAGACAGAGAGAGGAGAGTGAGAGAGAGAGAGAGGGGGAGGGAGAGAGGGAGAGAGGGAGAGGAGAGAGGGGGGGTGAGATGAGATAGAGGGTGGGGGAGAGGGGGAGAGAGAGGGGGAGAGAGAGACAGATATAGAGAGAGGGGAGAGAGAGAGAGGGGGAGAGAGAAAGAGCGGGTGAGATAGAGGGTGGGGGAGAGAGAGAAAAAGGGGGATAGAGAGGGGGAGAGAGAGAGGGGGAGAGAGAGAGGGGGGAGAGGAGGAGAGAGAGAGGGGTGAGATAGAGAGAGGGGGGTGAGAGATACAGAGAGAGAAGTGTAACAGAGTCAGTCTACGCTGTCAGGGAAGGGTACTGTACTTTATCCAGTGCCTGGGAATAGTGGCATGATCAGGAGTCGGAGCATATTAACCCCTCAGTTACAGCCCTACACACACTCCCACACGCACACATAGACACACCTGTGAGATGGAGTGTGGATGTCCGTCAGTCTGTCCATCTGGCCTCCTCTCCCCTGAAACCATCTGTTTAAGGATGTTTGGACTCTTCACTTGCCTTCAAAGAGAGAGAGAATAAGATTCTAAGAAAGTGCATGCTAAGACAAACTGTAAACTGATCCACAAAAACATTACATAATGTATGTTGTGTTGCGTCATGGAGAGTCTAGTGAAACATGGGGCTCCCAGGTGGAGAGCCTAGTGAAACATGGGGCTCCCAGGTGGAGAGTCTAGTGAAACATGGGGCTCCCAGGTGGAGAGTCTAGTGAAACATGGGGCTCCCAGGTGGAGAGTCTAGTGAAACATGGGGCTCCCAGGTGGAGAGTCTATTGAAACATGGGGCTCCCAGGTGGAGAGTCTAGTGAAACATGGGGCTCCCAGGTGGAGAGTCTAGTGAAACATGGGGCTCCCAGGTGGAGAGTCTAGTGAAACATGGGGCTCCCAGGCAGGTGGAGAGTCTAGTGAAACATGGGGATTCCAGGTGGAGAGTCTTTTGAAACATGGGGCTCCCAGGTGGAGAGTCTAGTGAAACATGGGGCTCCCAGGTGGAGAGTCTAGTGAAACATGGGGCTCCCAGGTGGAGAGTCTAGTGAAACATGGGGCTCCCAGGTGGAGAGTCTATTGAAACATGGGGCTCCCAGGTGGAGAGTCTAGTGAAACATGGGGCTCCCAGGTGGAGAGTCTAGTGAAACATGGGGCTCCCAGGCGGAGAGTCTAGTGAAACATGGGGCTCCCAGGTGGAGAGTCTAGTGAAACATGGGGCTCCCAGATGGAGAGTCTAGTGAAACATGGGGCTCCCAGGTGGAGAGTCTAGTGAAACATGGGGCTCCCAGGTGGAGAGTCTAGTGAAACATGGGGCTCCCAGGTGGAGAGTCTAGTGAAACATGGGGATTCCAGGTGGAGAGTCTAGTGAAACATGGGGCTCCCAGGTGGAGAGCCTAGTGAAACATGGGGCTCCCAGGTGGAGAGTCTAGTGAAACATGGGGCTCCCAGGTGGAGAGTCTAGTGAAACATGGGGCTCCCAGGTGGAGAGTCTAGTGAAACATGGGGCTCCCAGGTGGAGAGTCTAGTGAAACATGGGGCTCCCAGGTGGAGAGTCTAGTGAAACATGGGGCTCCCAGGTGGAGAGTCTAGTGAAACATGGGGCTCCCAGGAGGAGAGTCTAGTGAAACATGGGGCTCCCAGGTGGAGAGTCTATTGAAACATGGGGCTCCCAGGCAGGTGGAGAGTCTAGTGAAACATGGGGATTCCAGGTGGAGAGTCTAGGGAAACATGGGGCTCCCAGGTGGAGAGTCTAGTGAAACATGGGGCTCCCAGGTGGAGAGTCTAGTGAAACATGGGGCTCCCAGGTGGAGAGTAGTGAAACATGGAGCTCCCAGGTGGAGAGTCTAGTGAAACATGGGGCTCCCAGGTGGAGAGTCTAGTGAAACATGGGGCTCCCAGGTGGAGAGTCTAGTGAAACATGGGGCTCCCAGGTGGAGAGTCTAGTGAAACATGGAGCTCCCAGGTGGAGAGTCTAGTGAAACATGGAGCTCCCAGGTGGTCTAAGGCACTGCATCTCAGTGCTAGAGGCGTCACTACAGACACCCTGGTTCGAATCAAGGCTGTATCACAACCGGTCATGATTGGGACTCCCATAAGGCGGCGCACAATTGGCCCAGTCGTCCGGGTTTGGCCGGTGTAGACCGTCATTGTAAATACGAATCTGTTCTTAACTGACTTGCCTAGTTATGGAGACGAAAGAGACAAGATGAGACTTGACAGATGGCAAAGAGACACTACTTGTGTAAATCTCTCAGCATGCAAACACACACACACACACACAAACAAACACTCACACTGTGCTGGTGTGTAAATCTGTCATCAGAAGTGTGTAGTGTAAAGGAGCTGATTACAGAGCTAACCCATGAATTACCTGGGCTGGTTTCTGTGTGTTTATACTCTATAGAGGAGACATACTCCCAATAATATACCCTACAACTGAGATCCGCACGCGCACGCGCAAACACACACACACACACACACACACACACACACACACACACACACACACACACACACACACACACACACACACACACACACACACACACACACACTAGAGTCTTTGACAATACTTAAAGACTTCCTCTGACACCGCCCGGTATCCAGGTTGGCAGGGAGCTCAGCCCCAGTGATGTACTGGGCAATAAACACCACCCTCTATAGCATAGCGCCTTGCGGTTGGATGCAGAGCAGTTGCCATACCAAGCGGTGATGTAGCGAGTTAAGATGCTCTCATTGGAGTAGCTGTAGAACTTTCTGAGGATCTGGGGGCCATTCCCAAATCTTTTTAGCCTCCTGAGGGGGAAGAGGCCTTCTCGTGCCTTCTTTATGACTGTGTTAGTGTGTTTGGACCATGATCATTTGTGATGTGGACACAGAGGAACTTGAAGCTCTCAACACGCTTCCCTACAGCCCATCAATGTGGATGGGGGCGTGCTCGACTCTCCGTTTCCTGTAGTCCATCGGCTCCTTTGTCTTGCTGACATCGAGGGAGATGTTTTTGTCATCACTTACCTCCTCCCTATAGGCGTTCTCATCATCGAACAGCGAGAACAGGAAGGGACTAAGCACGCACCCCTGAGGGGCCCCCGTGTTGTTTCTACCCTCACCACCTGGGGGTGGCCCGTTAGGAAGCCCAGGAACTAGTTGCAGTGGAAGGTGTTCAAGTCCCAGGGTCATGAGCTTAGTGATGAGCACTATGAAGAGCACTATGACTCAGTGTTCAACACCAATGAACAGCATTCTCACGTAGGTGTTCCGCTTGTTCAGCTGGGAGAGGGCAGTGGTCCAAGGTGTCTGGGATGATGGTGTTAATGTGACCCATGGCCAGCCTTTCAAAGCATTTCATGGCTACAGATGTAAGTGCTACAGGGTGAATGTCGTTTAGACAGGTTCCCTAGGCGTTCTTGGGCACAGAGACTATGGTGGTCTGCTTGACTATGGTGGTCTGTATTTATTACAGAGTGGATCAGGGAGAGTTTGAAAATGTCAGTGAAGACACTTGCCAGCTGGTCAGCGCATGCTCAGAGTACATGTCCTGTTAATCCTTCTGACCACGTGGCCTTGTGGAGCAAGATTGCTCTCATGCATGATTCAGTGTTACTTGCCTCGAAGCGAGCATAGAAGGAATATGTCTTGTATGCTAGGCTTGCGTCACTAGGCAGCTCGCGGCTGGGTTTCCTTTAGTAATTTGTGATGGTTTGCCAGCCCTGCCACATCCATGAGCATCAGCGCTGGCGAAGCAGGTTTCGACCTTAGTCGTTTATTGACCTTTTGACTGTTTGATGGTTCGTTGGAGGACGTAGCGGGATATCATTTAAGTGTCTGGATTAGTGTCCCGCTCCTTGAAAGCAGCAGCTCTAGCCTTTAGCTCAGTGCGTATGTTGCCTGTAATCCATGGCTTCTGGTTGGGATATGTACAAATGGTCACTGTGGGGAGGATGTCGCTGATGCACGTATTATTGAGCCTGGTGACTGATGTGGTAAACTCCTCAATGATATTGGATGAATCCCGGAACATATTCCAGTCTGTGCTAGCGAAACATTCCTGTAGTTTAGCATCTATGTCATCAGATCACTTCCATTTGAGTTTTGCTTGTAAGCAGGAATCAGGAGGATAGAGTTATGGTCAGATTTACCAAATGGAGGGCGAGGGGGAGCTTTGTACGCGTTTCTGTGTGTGGAGTAAAGATTCCATTTTTTTTTTAATCACCGGCCACTGCCTCTCCTGTCTGCTTATGGCCCTATACAACTCATTTGAGATTGGTCTTAGTGCCAGCATTGGTTTCTGGTGGTAAATAGACAGCTACGAAAAATATAGATGCAAATTCTCTAGGAAATAGTATGTTCTGCAGCTTATCAGGAGATATTCTAACTCAGGCGAAACCTAGAGACTTCTTTAATATTAGAGATCACTGACCAGCTGTTCTTTAACCCAGAGCTGCCGTCCGAACTTGACGATGCATAGAAAAACCAACTAAATGTATATCATCCATATCCTTGTTCAGTCACGACTCAGAGAAACATAGGATATTACACTTCTTCAGGTCCCTTTGATAGGATAGTCTCGAACGGAGCTCGTCCAGTTTATTCTCTAGTGATTGCATTTTTACTAGTAGAACGGAGAGTAGAGACGGTTTGTTAATTCGCCGACATAGAGGAGCTCGATTGCCTCTCTTGCGCCGTCTCTTTCCAGTCTCAGGGATTACAGTATGGTCCGGAATGAGCAAAACATCCACAGCTGCTAAGTCGTTGAAGTAGTATTCTTCATCCAAATCGAGATTAGTGATCACTGTTCTGATGTCCAGAAGCTGTTTTCGGTCATAGGAAACATTATTTACATTATCAGCATAAAAAACACACAAAAAAGCAGAATTGGTCAACTGCAGTTTAAAAACTATAGTAAGCATCTTTTAAGTGCCAAATGATATTAGAGAAAGTCATTACAAACTCTGACCAATCTATGTACATGTTTTATTTTACATTAAGAACAAGTACATATTTTGTTTCTCATTCTTTTTCATTAGTTTGAAAAAAGAACAAAAAGCATTTAACCGTAAAAATGAATAAATAAATCCCCTTGTCACTTCCTGTTTTGTGCAACAGGGAGGGGCAATTGAATACAAGTTTAACATTAAATGGACTTGCTAAAACATGTCTAGAATGTCTATCTATGGGTAACAGGGTTGATGTGTTTTTCTAGCCTGTCTATCTATGGGTAACAGGGTTGATGTGGTAACAGGGTTGATGTGTTTTTCTAGCCTGTCTATCTATGGGTAACAGGGTTGATGTGGTAACAGGGTTGATGTGTTATTCTAGCCTGTCTATCTATGGGTAACAGGGTTGATGTGGTAACAGGGTTGATGTGTTATTCTAGCCTGTCTATCTATGTGTAACAGGGTTGATGTGTTATTCTAGCCTGTCTATCTATGGGTAACAGGGTTGATGTGTTATTCTAGCCTGTCTATCTATGGGTAACAGGGTTTATATGTTCAATGTTTCTGTTGATATTTTCACAATATTAAAACGAGAGTTCAGTTCACGGAATGTAAATGAACCACTAATCACATTAAATAAATAATAATATTCAGAAATGACGTTTTCAAGGTAACAGAATAACTAGGGCTTGACAATGATGGTGAAACTTGGGGAAATGTTCAGATGAAGTGGGTTGAGATCATCGTAGAAGTGACACAGGGTTGATGGAGTGACATGTCAAAATGCTGAATATTGCCACTTTAGCAAGGCTTTATTCTGATATATTGAATTCTCCATATGGTCTATATCAAATGACACTTCATTTAAAAGGACAATTCTGCCACTTTTAAACCGTATTTTCATTATCTCCATCACAATACCAGTGTCTACATATGTGAAAATGGCACGTTTCTATGATATGCGATTAAAAAGAGAAGAAGAAATGTCCTAAAAAATGCTTCCATGTGAAATCACAGGGTAGGATTCAAATAAAAACAGCGAATTTCAAAACCTGCAATGAGTTTCTAGCCAGAGGGAGGGGGATCTTCTTGCTCCCCCACGACACTGCAAATTAAAATGGTTGAACTTTTAATGTCATCCACCACTTTTCCTGGGTAGACACCACTTTTCAATTTTCACATAAAGAGACACTGGTATTGTGCTGGAGATAAGGGGAATGAAGTTAAAAAGTGGTGGAGTTGCTTTTAAAATTAAATATTGTTGCACAATTTCTACACAAAATGAACTCTTTTCGTGGAACGACCCATAAGCAAAGAGAGCTGACAGTGACAAATTATCCCATAAGAGAACTCTCAGCTACTGTAAACAGCTTCTCAACCAGCGCCTGCTCTGTGTGTATACATTATTACATATTCAGACTGACTGACCTGTTTACCCTGCTACCAATCCACAAGTTCCTCTACATACGGACAAATATTTGCCACGCTGGCTTGTGAACTACTGTGTGTGTGTGTGTGTGTGTGTGTGTGTGTGTGTGTGTGTGTGTGTGTGTGTGTGTGTGTGTGTGTGTGTGTGTGTGTGTGTGTGTGTGTGTGTGTGTGTGTGTGTGTGTGTGTGTGTGTGTGTGTAGGTGTGTGTAGGTGTGTGTAGGTGTGTGTGTAGGTACGTCCGTGCGTGTGTCTCATGTCCTGTCAGCGGCGATGTTGGCGGGTAATTTATATTCTGGCCTTCTGAAAATAAACCTAATAAATGGATAAATAAGATCCTAAAAAGCAATGCCGCCTGCTCTCTCTATCACCATAAGTAGTGAGAGTAGTGATGCATTGGTTTTGAGCCCTATGTCAGGGCTAGTCATACTGACAGACATCTCCTGCTCCCATCAACCCTCCTCCCCATCCCCCTCGTCTTCACCCCCCTCTCAGAGATACTGTTGTCATAAGGAGGATTGGAGTAGAAGGGGGAGTAGAAGGGGGAGTAGAAGGGGGAGTGGAAGGGAGTAGAGATGAGAGTAGAAGAGGGTTACAAGGGAGTAGAGAAGTAGAGTTGAGGGGGTGTAGAAGGGGGAGTAGAAGGGTGTATAAGGGAGTAGAAGAGTGTATAAGGGAGTAGAAGGGTGGATAAGGGAGTAGAAGGGTGGATAAGGGAGTAGAAGGGTGTATAAGGGAGTAGAAGGGTGGATAAGGGAGTAGAAGGGTGGATAAGGGAGTAGAAGGGTGGATAAGGGAGTAGAAGGGTGTATAAGGGAGTAGAAGGGTGGATAAGGGAGTAGAAGGGTGTATAAGGGAGTAGAAGGGTGTATAAGGGAGTAGAGTGAGAGGAGACACAGTGGTCATCATCAGATGAGCTCCTGCATGTTTCAGCATGTTCTTAAAAATATATAGATTTAGAGTTAGATAAACTTATGTCAGGGACATATATAGGATGCTACCCTCCACAACATAACCTTCACATAACCACTCCAAATCAAAACCTAAAACCTGATTTTGAACAGAATTATGGAATCACCTGGAAGGTTTACAACTACCAAGGATTATTATTCTATATAGCAAATTCTCTGGAAAACAACAGAAACCTGAAAACACCATCCAACCTCGAACTGAGTGAGTAATGTTTAGTCTGAAACTATATTTTATTTCCAAAAGCCAAGAAGAAAAATACACTACATTACTTTATTCGGACTAAATGCTAAATTAATTCTGCCAAGCTTGATACAACTTCAACTAGCACTGACGTGTCAAGTGAGAGGTGTCAAAGCCCTTTCCCAACAATGGCAGGAGAGTCGAACAGTCTACTCCAACCAAATGGAGAGGCCTTAGAAGCTGCATCCCGCTGTTCAGAGGTAATTCAAATACAGTACCCTGTGTATGTAAAGAATGATAAGGCAAGAAAAGATTACAAAATGAAGCTCCTTATGGAAAAATCAAGAGACACTTTTTGCTGACTATTATAAAAATAGGAACATCTTCCACACAGACCATCCCCTGGCATGGTACAGTGCTATATTAGCACACCACCCCTCTGTTAAGAAGAAGAAGTGTTACCGAGGGGTGGAAACTCAGGATACTAGACAACAAGGACTCTGAGTCAGCTAATATAAATCTCTATAAGTCTGGAACAGTAATGGTACAGGGCAACACCAAACAGTTTCAGCTGGACTTTCAACTAATCAAGGAATTAGCCCAGCAGGAGAAGCTCTCCCTTGAGAAAGATACCCCCACCCAGAGCGGGTCAGACCTGACCTCTTCATTATATAACCCCACAGACGAGCAACCCCAAGTGGAAAGTAAACCTCCCAGCACAGAGTACTACCCCCTGATTGAAATGAAGGATATATTTACCCAGCTGGAGGTAAGGCAGGTGGAACTGGAACAGCAGGTGATTACACTCCAGTCAGCACAGACCCAGACAACAGTCCAGCACAACAACACCCCCTTAACTAGACCTAGAAAGCTGGAGGTAGAGAAAGATGTATCTGCACTCTAGACTGTGGTGCGATAACTTCAACATTATAAAAAACAAGAGCAGGAGAAGAACAGAGCACTAGAGGAGAGGATCAAACTGCTGGAGGAGAGGTTTAGGGGGATGGCGTGTGACAGAGAACAAACCACTAGAGAGGTGGCCACCCCCACAAAGAAGCCAGCAAGCAGAACAGCCCACCTCAGCTCCAAACAAAAGTCTTGACCTCACAGCAGAACAGTCCACACCAGACCCTGACCATAGCATCGACATCACAGCAGAACAGACAAGTGAAGAACCCACTCTGATAGCCCTCCTGACAACCCCTCCACACACACCGAGGAAAAATATACAAGACACAGATTGTACTCCTTATGGGAAATACATAAAATAGAAAAAACTTTTCCCAAACACAGTGTGTCTAAACTATGGTGTCCAAACACCCAGCGCACCCTAGACCTTCTGTCTGAGGACCAACTAGGTTCACCTAGCCACATAATAATACACACAGGCACAAACAACCTGAGAGCACAGCAGGAAAGGGTGGCCACAGCACTGAAGGGAGTGATTGAAAAAGCTTCATCTACTTTCCCCAACGCACAAGTGGTTATCTCCACCCTGCTACCACGAAAAGACTTCCACCCTGTTACCATACGGGTAAACGCAAGTATTTCCCGTGACTGTGCCTCAAAACCAAATGTTTACCTGGCCCACCACTCTACCCTGGACTTGAACAACCTCTATGACCAGGTCCACCTCTACAAGGCAGCAGTGCACACCTTCAACCAGACTCTATAGGACATCACTCTCAAACGCAGCCCCAATACACAGGAGCAACAGATCAATAGACACCCTGTCCAGACCAAAGAGACACCCTCCCAGACCTGCGGGACCCACCACTGGACCTACACATAGAGGTCCCATGTCGAGAGGACCTACATCCAGACCACAACACCACCAGCCACATACACACCCCAACCAATCAACCAATCAACACCCCCCCAAGTCAACCATGCCCACACCCCATTTAGGCTCCCTCAGATCAGACCTATGCCCCTCCTGCCCACCCCATGCACCCCACCCCCGCAAAGAGGGTCTCAACATGGAAGTCACACATACGCCCAGGCTGTGAGCGAGCAAACAGGCACAACCCCCACTCTTACACTAGCCCAAGCCAATGTCATGTCCCAGATGCTCAGCAGGCTCTGCTCACACTTACTGGCCTGAGGCCAAACCACACGACCAGCAACATTTGACACTTTATGGAACACAAAGCCATCACTATCTCATCCTGGAATATACAAGGCCTGAGGACATCTGCCTTTGGCCTAAAGAGCAGGAACCCGGACTTCACCAAAGAAGTTGGTTATACAGACAAGCAATGATGACGGCATGTGTTTCCTTGCAGGTAATCATGGTTGACAGAGGAAAGTAAATGATTCCAAGCACCACCCTCCTTTTGAAGCTTCCAGTCTGTTATTCGAACTCAATCAGCATGACAGAGTGATCTCCAGCCTTGTCTTTGTCACCACTCACACTTGTGTTAACGAGACAATCACTGGCATGATGTCAGCTGGTCCATTTGTGGCAGGGCTGAAATGCAGTGGAAATGTTTTGGGGGGATACAGTTAATTTGCATGGCAAAGAGGGACTTTGCAATTAATTGCAATTCAGCTAATCACTGTTCATAACATTCTGGAGTATATGCAAATGCCATCAAACAAACTGAGGCAGCAGACTTTGTGAAAATGTATATTTGTCTCATTCTCAAAACTTTTGGCCACGACTGTAGTTTGGAAATCTACCTAAAAACAATTAAGCAAAAACAAATTCAATCCCTTTTAGACAACTTCCTGGACAAAACGTTCCACTGTAATAGTGAAGGTGTAAACTTGGAAGTAGAACATCTTAACAGTATATTTGACCTCTCACCTTCCCTATCAAATCTCAAAAATCTCAAATAGAAAACCGAAGAAAATGAACAAAAATGACAAATGGTTTGATGAAGAATGCAAAAATCGAATAAAAAATGTAGAAACCTGTCCAACCAAAAACATAGAGACCAGGAAAACCTGAGTCTACACCTCTACTAAGGTGAATCACTAAAACAATACAGAAATACACTACGGAAAAAGAAGCAACAGCACGTCAGAAATTAGCTCAGTGTAATTGAAGAATCCATAGACTCTAACGACTTCTGGTAAAATTGGAAAACACTAAACAAACAACAACATGAAAAATTATCTATCCAACATGGAGATGTATGGGTAAACCACTTCTCCAAACTTTTTGGCTCTATAACAAAGAACAAACAGCAAAAACATTACATAATAAAATACAAATCTTAGAATCAACTATTAAAGACTACCAGAACCCACTGGATTCTCCAATTACCTTGAATGAGTTACAGGACAAAATAAAACCCTCCAACCCAAAAAGGCCTGTGGTGTTGATGCTATCCTCAATGAAATGATCAAATATACAGACAACAAATTCCAATTGGCTATGCTAAAACTCTTTAACATCATCCTTAGCTCTGGCACCTTCCCCAATATCTGGACTGATCACCCCAATCCACAAAAGTGGAGACAAAATTGAACCCAATAACAACGGGGGATGTGCGTCAACAGCAACCTTGGGAAAATCCTCTGAATTATCATTAACAACAGACTCGTACAATTCCTCAATGAAAACAATGTACTGAGCAAATGTCAAATTGGCTATTTACCAAATTATCGTAAGACAGACCACGTATTCACCCTGCACACCCTAATTGACAAACAAACAAACCAAAACAGAGGCCAAGTCTTCTCATGCTTTGTCGATTTCAAAAAAGCCTTCGACTCAATTTGGCGTGAGGGTCTGCTGTACAAATTGATGGAAAGTGGTGTTGGGGGTAAAACATACAACATTATAAAATCCATGTACACAAACAACAAGTGTGCGGTTAAAATAGGCAAAAAACACACATTTCTTCACACAGGGCTGTGGGGTGAGACAGAGATGCAGCTTAAGCCCCATCCTCTTCAACACATATATCAACAAATTAGCGAGGGCACTAGAAAAGTCTGCAGCACCCGGCCTCACCCTACTAGAATCTGAAGTCAAATGTCTACTGTTTGCTGATGATCTGGTGCTTCTGTCACCAACCAAGGAGGACCTATAGCAGCACCTAGACCTTCTGCACAGATTCTGCCAGACCTGAACACTGACAGTACATTTCAGTAAGACCAAAATAATGGTGTTCCAAAAAAGGTCCAGTTGCCAGTACCACAAATACAAATTCCATCTAGACATCGTTGCCCTAGAGCACACAAAAAACTATACATACATTGGCCTAAACATCAACGCTACAGGTAAATTCCACAAGACTGTGAACAATCTGAGAGACATGGTAAGAAGGGACTTCTATGCCATCAAAAGTAACATGACATTCAATATACAAATTAGGATCTGGCTAGAAATACTTGAATCAGTTATAGAACCCATTGCCCTTTATGGTTGTGAGGTCTGGAGTCCGCTCACCAAACAATAATTCACAAAATGGGACAAACACCAAATTGAGAATCTGCATGCAGAATTCTGCAAAAATATCTTCTGTGTACAACGTAGAGCACCAAATAATGCATGCAGAGCAGAATTAGGCCGATATCCGCCTAGTAGAGCGGGAATGGAAGGATTAGTAGAGGGAGAGTGGAAGGATTAGTAGAGGGGGAGTGGAAGGATTAGTAGAGGGGGAGTGCAAGGATTAGTAGAGGGGGAGTGGAAGGATTAGTAGAGGGGGAGTGGAAGGATTAGTAGAGGGGGAGTGGAAGGATTAGTGGGGGAGTGGAAGGATTAGTAGAGGGGGGGTGGAATGATTAGTAAAGGGGGAGTGGAAGGATTAGTAGAGGGGGAGTGGAAGGATTAGTAGAGGGGGGGTGGAATGATTAGTAGAGGGGGAGTGGAAGGATTAGTAGAGGGGGAGTGGAAGGATTAGTAGAGGGGGAGTGGAAGGATTAGTAGAGGGGGAGTGGAAGGATTAGTAGAGGGGGAGTGGAAGGATTAGCAGAGGGGGAGTGGAAGGATTAGTAGAGGGGGAGTGGAAGGATTAGCAGAGGGGGAGTGGAAGGATTAGTAGAGGGGGAGTGGAAGGATTAGTAGAGGGGGAGTGGAAGGATTAGAAGAGGGGGAGTGGAAGGATTAGTAGAGGGGGAGTGGAAGGATTAGTAGAGGGGGAGTGGAAGGATTAGTAAAGGTGGAAGGGGAGTAGAAGCAGAAGTAGAAGGGGAGTAGAAGGAGAGTAGAAGGGGGAGTAGAAGGGAGTAGAAGGGGAGGTAGAAGGGGAGTAGAAGGGGAGTAGCTGGAGAGTAGAGGGAGAGTAGAAGGGGGAGTAGAAGGGGGAGTAGAATGGGAGTATAGGGGAGTAGAAGGGGGAGTAGAAGGGAGGAGGAGGGGGAGTAGAAGGGAGTAGAAGGGGAAGTAGAAGGGGGAGTAGAAGGGGGAGTAGAAGGGAGGAGAAGGGGGAGTAGAAGGAGAGTAGAAGGGGGAGTAGAAGGGAGTAGAGGGAGAGTAGAAGGGGAGTAGAGGGAGAGTAGAAGGGGAGTAGAAGGGAGAGTAGAAGGGGAGTATAGGGGAGTAGAAGGGGGACTAGAAGGGGGAGGAGAAGGGGGAGTAGAAGGAGAGTAGAAGGGAGGAGAAGGGGGAGTAGAAGGAGAGTAGAAGGGGGAGTAGAAGGGGAGTATAGGGGAGTAGAAGGGGGAGTAGAAGGGAGGAGGAGGGGGACTAGAAGGGGGAGTAGAAGGGAGAAGGGAGAGTAGAAGGAGAGTAGAAGGTAGGAGAAGGGGGAGTAGAAGGAGAGTAGAAGGGGGAGTAGAAGGGAGTAGAGGGAGAGTAGAAGGGGAGTAGAGGGAGAGTAGAAGGGGAGTAGAAGGGAGAGTAGAAGGGGAGTATAGGGGAGTAGAAGGGGGAGTAGAAGGGAGGAGGAGAGGGAGTAGAAGGGGGAGTAGAAGGGGGAGTAGGAGGAGAGTAGAAGGGGGAGTAGAAGGGAGTAGAGGGAGAGTAGAAGGGAGAGTAGAAGGGGAGTATAGGGGAGTAGAAGGGGGAGTAGAAGGGAGATGGAGGCGGAGTAGAAGGGGAAGTAGAAGGGAGAAGGAGGGGGAGTAGAAGGGGAAGTAGAAGGGAGGAGAAGTGGGAGTAGAAGGGGGAGTAGAAGGGAGTAGAGGGAGAGTAGAAGAGGAGTAGAGTGGGAGTAGAAGGGGGAGTAGAAGGGGAGTAGAAGGGGAGTAGAGGGAGAGTAGAAGGGAGTAGAGGGTGAGTAGAGGGAGAGTAAAAGGGAGTAGAGGGAGAGTAGAAGGGGAGTAGAAGGGGAGTAGAGGGAGAGTAGAAGGGGGAGTAGAAGTGAGTAGAAGGGGAGTAGAGGGAGAGTAGAAGGGAGTAGAGGGAGAGTAGAAGGGGGAGTAGAAGTGAGTAGAAGGGGAGTAGAGGGAGAGTAGAAGGGAGTAGAAGGGGAGTAGAAGGGGAGTAGAGGGAGAGTAGAAGGGGGAGTAGAAGGGAGTAGAAGGGAGTAGAAGGGGAGTAGAGGGAGAGTAGAAGGAGAGTAGAGGGAGAGTAGGAGAGTAGAAGGGAGTAGAAGGGGAGTATAGGGAGAGTAGAAGGGAAGTGGAAGGGGAGTAGAGGGAGAGTAGAAGGGGAGTAGAGGGAGAGTAGAAGGGAGTAGAGGGAGAGTAGAAGGGGAGTGGAAGGGGAGTAGAGGGAGAGTAGAAGGGGAGTAGAAGGGGAGTAGAGGGGGAGTAGAAGGGGAGTAGAGGGAGGGTAGAAGGGAGGGTAGAAGGGAGTAGAAGGGGAAGTAGAAGGGGGAGTAGAAGGGAGTAGAAGGGGGAGTAAAGGTGGTAGGGGGAGTAGAAGGGGGAGTAAAGGTGGTAGGGGGATAACCCAACTCCATCTTTGATT
>NC_092162.1:63730258-63735258 GCF_045791955.1 Oncorhynchus clarkii lewisi
CTGAGTCAGATGGCCCTGGATGGTACTGAGTCAGATGGTCCTGGATGGTACTGTGTCAGATGGTCCTGGATGGTACTGAGTCAGATGGCCCTGGATGGTACTGAGTCAGATGGCCCTGGATGGTACTGTGTCAGATGGTCCTGGATGGTACTGAGTCAGATGGCCCTGGATGGTACTGAGTCAGATGGCCCTGGATGGTACTGTGTCAGATGGTCCTGGATGGTACTGAGTCAGATGGTCCTGGATGGTACTGAGTCAGATGGCCCTGGATGGTACTGTGTCAGATGGGCCTGGATGGTACTGAGTCAGATGGCCCTGGATGGTACTGAGTCAGATGGGCCTGGATGGTAATGAGTCAGATAGCCCTGGATGGTACTGAGTCAGATGGCCCTGGATGGTACTGAGTCAGATGGTCCTGGATGGTACTGAGTCAGATGGTCCTGGATGGTACTGAGTCAGATGGTCCTGGATGGTACTGAGTCAGATGGTCCTGGATGGTACTGTGTCAGATGGTCCTGGATGGTACTGAGTCAGATGGCCCTGGATGGTACTGAGTCAGATGGCCCTGGATGGTACTGAGTCAGATGGGCCTGGATGGTACTGAGTCAGATGGTCCTGGATGGTACTGAGTCAGATGGCCCTGGATGGTACTGAGTCAGATGGCCCTGGATGGTACAGTCAGATGGCCCTGGATGGTACTGTGTCAGATGGTCCTGGATGGTATGATGGCCCTGGATGGTACTGAGTCAGATGGCCCTGGATGGTACTGAGTCAGATGGTCCTGGATGGTACTGAGTCAGATGGTCCTGGATGGTACTGAGTCAGATGGCCCTGGATGGTACTGTGTCAGATGGGCCTGGATGGTACTGAGTCAGATGGCCCTGGATGGTACTGAGTCAGATGGGCCTGGATGGTAATGAGTCAGATAGCCCTGGATGGTACTGAGTCAGATGGCCCTGGATGGTACTGAGTCAGATGGTCCTGGATGGTACTGAGTCAGATGGTCCTGGATGGTACTGAGTCAGATGGTCCTGGATGGTACTGTGTCAGATGGTCCTGGATGGTACTGAGTCAGATGGCCCTGGATGGTACTGAGTCAGATGGCCCTGGATGGTACTGAGTCAGATGGGCCTGGATGGTACTGAGTCAGATGGTCCTGGATGGTACTGAGTCAGATGGCCCTGGATGGTACTGAGTCAGATGGCCCTGGATGGTACTGAGTCAGATGGTCCTGGTCACCAAACCAGAACACCTGCTCCTAAATATACAGTACACACAAACACATTCAATAGACATATACAGGAAATGTGTCAACACTCACTGTGTATATATATATGTGTGTGTGTGTGTCCGTGTGTGTGCGTGTGTGTGGCCGTGTGTGTGTGTGCCTGTGTGTGACTGTGTGTGTGTGTGTCCGTGTGTGACCGTGTGTGTCCGTGTGTGTGTGTGTCCGTGTGTGTGCGTGTGTCCGTGTGTCCGTGTGCCAGCTGAGATTCAGGTACTACCCTCAGCCAAACATCAACCAACTCCTCTATCTCACATTGGATACAAACACTCACACACCATCCCTGAAACCCTCCCTAACATACCAAAGTGCTTACCCAGCACTACCGCTGATAGGCTAAAGAGCTGGGTTATGAGAGGTTAACTACCACATAGCAGACTGGATGACAGACAGCTACTGCACATCCCTTTACACCAGGACTCACAGCTACCTAAGATCAGTTACAGTTATTCTACAGTAAAACAGACTATGACTGACCTCACCAGTACCCAGCTAAGAAAATGTAGATTCGTATTGATGTGACCTTCTCCTGCTTGAGCTAAACTCAGGTACTTTACCAAACACTTTCATCTCTTATAGTGGAAGACATCAATTAACATGTCCTGTTCGCTACTTACATCAACATTCTTTTTTTCTATGTGGCCAAATGTTAGAGGGGGGGGGGGAATGGGCGTTGAACCCTGGCCCCTCTCTCACCCCAGATAGTCATTACAGGCCTCCTGATGACGCTCCAACAGCAACAGGCTGATTAAAACACCGTCCACCCTCCCCTGAGACACACACACAAGGAAATGGACTTTTATGACATGGTATTGTCTTTCAATGTTTGTAGCCTAGTGCACTCCACCCTAGTCTACTCCATCCACCCTACCCTACCCTACTCTACCCTACCCTACTCCACCCTAGTCTACTCCATCCACCCTAGTCTACTCCATCCACCCTACCCTACCCTACTCTACCCTACCCTACTCCACCCTAGTCTACTCCATCCACCCTACTCTAACCTACCATACTCTACTACCCCACCCTACACCACCCTAGTCTACTCCATCCACCCTACTCTAACCTACCCTACTCTACTCTACCCTACTCCACCCTACCCTACTCCATCCACCCTACTCTAACCTACCATACTCTACTACCCCACCCTACTCCACCCTAGTCTACTCCATCCACCCTACTCTAACCTACCATACTCTACTACCCCACCCTACCCTACCCTAGTCTACTCCATCCACCCTACTCTAACCTACCATACTCTACTACCCCACCCTACCCTACCCTACTCTACCCTACCCTACTCCACCCTACCTACCCTACTCCACCCTAGTCTACTCTATCCACCCTACTCTAACCTACCATACTCTACTACCCCACCCTACTCTACCCTACTCCACCCTACCCTACCCTACTCCACCCTAGTCTACTCCATCCACCCTACTCTAACCTACCATACTCTACTACACCACCCTACCCTACCCTTCTCTACCCTACCCTACTCTACCCTGCCCTACTCCACTCCACCCTACTCTACCCCTCCCTACCCTGCTCCACCCTACCCTACCCTACTCCACCCTTCCCTACTCTACTCTACCCCACTCCACCCTACCCTACGCCACCCTACCCTACCCTACTCCACCCTTCCCTACTCTACTCTACCCCACTCCACCCTACCCTACTCCACCCTTCCCTACTCTACTCTACCCCACTCCACCCTACCCTACTCCACCCTTCCCTACTCTACTCTACCCCACTCCACCCTACCCTACTCCACCCTACCCTACCCTACTCCACATACCCTACTCTACCCTACCCTACTCCACCCTACCCTACTCCACCCTAGTCTACTCCATCCACCCTACTCTAACCTACCATACTCTACTACCCCACCCTACTCCACCCTAGTCTACTCCATCCACCCTACTCTAACCTACCATACTCTACTACCCCACCCTACCCTACCCTAGTCTACTCCATCCACCCTACTCTAACCTACCATACTCTACTACCCCACCCTACCCTACCCTACTTTACCCTACTCTACTCCACCCTACCTACCCTACTCCACCCTAGTCTACTCTATCCACCCTACTCTAACCTACCATACTCTACTACCCCACCCTACCCTACTCTACCCTACCCTACTCCACCCTACCCTACCCTACTCCACCCTAGTCTACTCCATCCACCCTACTCTAACCTACCATACTCTACTACACCACCCTACCCTACCCTTCTCTACCCTACCCTACTCTACCCTGCCCTACTCCACTCCACCCTACTCTACCCTTCCCTACCCTGCTCCACCCTACCCTACCATACTCCACCCTCCCTACTCTACTCTACCCCACTCCACCCTACCCTACTCCACCCTACCCTACCCTACTCCACATACCCTACTCTACCCTACCCTACTCTACCCTACTCCACCCTACCCTACTCCACCCACCCACCCCTACCCTACCCTACTCCACCCTAGTCTACTCCACCCTACCCTACCCTACTCCACTGTACCCTACTCCACCCTAGTCTACTCCACCCTACTCTACCCTATTCCACCCTACCCTACACTACTCCACCCTAGTCTACTCCACCCTACCCTACTCCAACCTACTCTACCCTAGTCTACTCCACACTACTCCACTCTACCCTATCATACCCTACTCCACCCTAGTCTACTCCCCCACCATACCCTAACCTATCCTACTCCACTCTACCCTACTCCACCCTAGTCTACTCCACCCTACTCTACTCTACCCTACTCCACCCTAGTCTACTCTACCCTACCCTACTCCACTCTACCCTACTCCACCCACCCATACCCTACCATACTCCACTCTAGTCTACTCCACCCTACCCTACCCTACTCTACCCTAGTCTACTCCACCCTACCCTACTCTACCCTAGTCTACTTCACCCTACTCCACTCTACCCTACCCTACTCCACCCTAGTCTACTCCACCCTACCCTACTCCACCCTAGTCTACTCCACCCTACCATACCCTACTATACCCTACTCTACCCTACTCTACTCTTCTCCACCCTAGTCTACTCGACCCTACTCTACCCTACCCTACTCCACCTAAGACTAATCTACCCTACCCAACTCCACCCTAGTCTACTCCACCCTACCCTACACTACTCTACCCTAGTCTAATACTCCCTACCCTACTCTACCCTACTCCACCCTAGTCTACTCTACCCTACCCTACTCCACCCTAGTCTACTCCACCCTACCCGACCCTACCCTACTCTACCCTACTCCAACCTAGTCTACTCCACCCTACCCTACCCTACTCCACTCTTCCCTACTCCACCCTAGTCTACTCCACCCTTTCCTACCCTACCCTACTCTACTCTACTCCACCATACTCTACCCTACTCCACCATAGTCTACGCCACCCTAGTCTACTCCACCCTACTCTACCCTACTCCACCCCACTCTACTTTACCCTACCCCACCCTACCCTAGTCTACTCCACCCTACTCTACTCTACCCTACCCTACTCCATCCTAGTCTACTCCACCCTAACCTACCCTCCCCTCCTCTACGCTACCCTACTCTACTCCACCCTGCTCTACTTTACCCTACCACACTCTACTCTACCGACTACACCCTGCCATACCTTACCCTACTCTACTCCACCCTACCCTACTCTACACTACCCTAATCTACCCTACTCTACCCTACCCTACTCTACTCCACCCTAGTCTA
>NC_092162.1:63737758-63742320 GCF_045791955.1 Oncorhynchus clarkii lewisi
TGTGTGTGTGTGTCATATGAGTTGGCAGTGTGTTTTTCTAATTTTAAACAAAGCCCTGTTATTTGTACCTATGGATCTCCCACTGAGCACTGGCGCACACACACACACACACACACACACACACACACCTTGGCACCAAGCAACCCTTCATTTGGGCACCCTCACCATGCCAATCCATAAATCAGAAGATAATTGAGCAGTAGTGTGCCAGCAATAAAGTCCAGAGAGAATAAACAGCCTGTGGTGTTCTGTCTGTCTGTCTGTCTGTCTGTCTGTCTGTCTGTCTGTCTGTCTGTCTGTCTGTCTGTCTGTCTGTGGTGTTCTGTCTATGGGGGGTGTTCTGTCTGGGGGGTGTTCTGTCTGGGGGATGATCTGTCTGGGGGGTGTTCTGTCTGGGGTGTTCTGACTGGGGGTGATCTGTCTGGGGGATGATCTGTCTGGGGGGGTGGTCTGTCTGGGTGGGGGTGATCTGTCTGGGGGGGTAATCTGTCATGGGGGTGATCTGTCTGGGGGGTGTTCTGTCTGGGGGGTGTTGTGGTATGGGGGGTGTTCTGTCTGGGTGGTGTTCTGGTATGGGGGGTGTTCTGGTATGGGGGGTGTTCTGGTATGGGGGGTCTGTGGTGGAAGGTTAGGCTGCGCTGTATACCTCCCACTGGCACTCTGTCAAATTCTATAAAGTCTATACAGCAGGGTTCCCCAAAGTCGCCCCCCCCCCCCCTGTACTATACAGCAGGGTTCCCCAAAGTCACCCCCCCCCCCTGTACTATACAGCTGATTCAAATAATCAACCCATCATCAAGCTTTGATTATTTCAATCAGCTGTGTAGTACTAGGGTAACGGGGGACGGGGGAACCAGAACCCTGCTATATCGCACACCCATAGGAACCATAGAAACAGAAAACAGAGATCACAAAGAGAAACACCACAAAGATAGATGACAACATAAGGCAGACATATTGAGGAGCTGGGAAATGATATGGCCATGAAGAACTTAACACAATGTCCAGAGAAGCAAATATTCCTTCATTATGTTTCCCCTGCTGGATTAGTAACAGCACTCAGGACATTTGCAAGCAGTTTATGTTTATTTGGTTTCTACTGTAACTGCCACTGGAGTGCAATCAAACCGAAGGTTCCTGAGTGGTCGATTTTAGACTAAATGTCCCACAGTTTCAAACTTTGATATTGGATATTGGACACACCTACCCATTCCAGCGTGTTTCTTTATTTTTTACTATTTATACTGAAGACATCAAAGCTATGAAATAACATATGGAATCATGTAGTAAGCAAAAAAGTGTTAAACAAATCAAAATATATTATATTGGTGTCCTTTATTCCAGGTGACTACCTCATGAAGCTGGTTGAGAGAATGCCAAGAGTGTGCAAAGCTGTCATCAAGGCAAACAGTGACTACTTTGAAGAATATAAAATATTTTTTACATTTTTTAAGACTTTGATGTTAACTACACGATTCCATATGTGTTATTTCATAGTTTGGATGTCTTCACTAGTAATGTAGAAAATAGTAAAAAATTAAGAAAAACGATTGAATGAGTAGGTGTGTCCATACTTTTGACTGGTACTGTACATGAAACCAATGTTGTGTTAATGATGATGCTGATGGATGGAGAAGACAGAAGAAGCGTGAGGAACAGAGACGGTAGGTGCAGAGAATGGGATCTCTGGAGGTATCGGTGCCACAACAAAACACTAGTGATACTCACCCAGATCTGCAGACATTGACATAAAAGCATATGACACAACCCATTAACCCAGCGGCAACAAAGCTCCAATGGGAAGTCTCATGGCTGTATTCAGGGTCTGTGTATGCAACCCATAGCATAGACTGGAGTAAAACCAAAACATTCAAGACAAATGGATTCTTCCCACAGTTAGGAAATTAGACCCATGGCGTAAGTGTTCTCAAGACTACTAAACTCCAGACAGTTTGCGTCTAAAGTAGCCTCCTCTAGAATGAATCAGATGTAGAATATAGAGCTAGCTAGTCATGAACGTCTCATGCACATGTATATATCTGAAGATGCAGTGTTAGCAGAGATAGGTCTGAAAACATGGTTTAGTTAGTTCCTCTTGCCCTTACCCCTCCCAGTGTTGAGAAGAAACAGAAAACTAGCTAACTGTGTGGGTAGGGGTTAGGGTTAGGAGAAGGGTAGTGGTTAGGGGTTGGGAGAAGGGTAGGGGTTAGGGTTAGGAGAAGGGTAGGGGTTAGGGTTAGGAGAAGGGTAGTGGTTAGGGGTTAGGAGAAGGGTAGGGGTTAGGGTTAGGAGAAGGGTAGGGGTTAGGGGTTAGGAGAAGGGTAGGGGTTAGGGTTAGGAGAAGGGTAGGGGTTAGGGGTTAGGAGAAGGGTAGGGGTTAGGGTTAGGAGAAGGGTAGGGGTTAGGGTTAGGAGAAGGGTAGGGGTTAGGGGTTAGGAGAAGGGTAGGGGTTAGGGTTAGGAGAAGGGTAGGGGTTAGGGTTAGGAGAAGGGTTAGAGTTAGGAGAAGGGTTAGGATAGGATAAGGGTTAGGGGTAGGATAAGGGTTAGGGATAGGATAAGGGTTAGGGATAGGATAAGGGTTAGGGGTAGGATAAGGGTTAGGGATAGGATAAGGGTAAGGGATAGGATAAGGGTTAGGGATAGGATAAGGGTTAGGGATAGGATAAGGGTAAGGGTTAGGGATAGGATAAGGGTTAGGGTTAGGGATAGGATAAGGGTTAGGGTTAGGGATAGGATAAGGGTAAGGGTTAGGGATAGGATAAGGGTTAGGGTTAGGGATAGGATAAGGGTTAGGGTTAGGGATAGGATAAGGGTTAGGGTTAGGGATAGGATAAGGGTAAGGGTTAGGGATAGGATAAGGGTTAGGGTTAGGGATAGGATAAGGGTTAGGGTTAGGGATAGGATAAGGGTAAGGGTTAGGGATAGGATAAGGGTAAGGGATAGGATAAGGGTTAGGGTTAGGGGTTAGAGTTAGGAGAAGGGTTAGGGATAGGATAAGGGTTAGGTAAAAAGAAAGGGTAGAAACTCCAGTGGTAGGGTGGTGACCTCTCACCTCTCCAGCTCAGTGATCTTCTTCTCCTTGTTGGTTCTTTCCGTCTCTTGCTCTCTCAGGATACCCATGAGCCTCTCCACCTCGGCTTGGGACTTCCCAGACTCTTCTCGGTAGCGCGTCACTTCCTCCTCCAGCAGCTTGATCCTGTCGCTGACCTCTAACAACTTCCTGGTTGACTCTTCCGTATTCTGGGAGTGTGGAGGACCAAGGAAATAAAGAAGAAGAGAGAGGAGGACCAAGGAAATAAAGAAGAGAGGAAGACAGTCACAAACAGTGACAGTCACAAACAGTACTATGAAAGGAGAGACATTCATTATATCATCCTCATCTCATAGAACTCATACTCCTTTCTGGAGCCAGAACCAGGAAGATGCTGCCCCAAAACACTGATACAGGGTCAGATATTTGTTCACCCCTTTATGGTAAAGGATAGGGGTGCGGAAGGGAAAGGGGATACATAGTCAGTTATACAGTTTCTTCTGCATTTAAACCCAACTCCTCTAAATGAGAGAGGTACGGGATGCTGCCTTAATCGATGTCATTGGCACCCGGGGAACAGTTGATGTTGGGGGTTAACTGCCTTGCTCAAGAGCAGAACGGCAGATTTTTCCAACCTTGACGGCAAGGAGATTCGAACCAATGACCTTTTGGTTACTGGCCCAATACTCTTAACCACTAGGAACCTGTAAACCTTCAGCGGAATCTGCCCTCTATCTCATTCAACCCGGCCCTTTCATTCCTTCCTTCTTAGTCCCCCTTCTCTTCTCTCCTCCCTTCTTTCCAGTGGCCTCCACTCAGCCTGCTCTCTGAAGCATCCCTCTCTCCTGGAGTTTAGTTTTTCTTCTAATTCATAATGAAATTACCCTTCATACCTCTCTGGTTACCAGTGATTTTATAAGACCACCAAACATCTCGAGTCAAACACTGTAAAAACTGACAGAGCTGCAGTGATTGATTCTTTTTTTTTTGAAGAGAAAAATCTGCCAGAGGATGGCTGTAACCTAGAATTACCTCCCTGTGTTTGTGTCTGCCTCTCAGAGGTCTGTGTGTTTCAGAGGATAGTTTAGCTTGTTGAGACAGCTGAGGCCGCTCGTTTAAACATCATCAACTCTCTCTCTATACAATCACACACATACAAGCACGCACACACACATACATACATACACACACTGGTATAGGCAGGGAGCCAATCCTAGATAACGCTATGAGCTGTTACCCTACATGTAGCTCTGTCTCTGTTATTAGAAAAAAAAACAAAGACACTTCAGACGGCTGTTAACTATTACTGTCAACCACTCTGAAACGCATAGATCATAAACCTAACAAAGTATCATTTACTAGAAAAACATCTCATAACATAAACAAAATGCACAAGTAGAGGCACTTTATGAAAGAGGGACAGGAAAAGCCGATGGCAAAACCAAACATTTCACATGGTGTGTAACCCTACCCTCCTAATACATACATGGTGTACTGTGTAACCCCTACCCTCCTAATACATACATGGT
>NC_092162.1:63742420-63787420 GCF_045791955.1 Oncorhynchus clarkii lewisi
TGACTAATACATAAACTGGCCTCATCCAGCTGAATAATACATAAACTGGCCTGATCCAGCTGACTAATACATCAACTGGCCTGATCCTGCTTACTAATACATAAACTGGCCTGATCCACCTGACTAATACATCAACTGGCCTGATCCACCTGACTAATACATAAGCTGGCCTGATTCACCTGACTAATACATAAACTGGCCTGATCCAGGTGACTAATACATAAACTGGCCTGATCCAGCTGACTAATACATAAACTGGCCTGATCCAGCTGACTAATACATAAACTGGCCTGATCCACCTGACTAATACATAAACTGGCCTGATCCAGCTGACTAATACATAAACTGGCCTGATCCAGCTGACTAATACATAAACTGGCCTGATCCACCTGACTAATACATAAACTGGCCTGATCCACCTGACTAATACATAAACTGGCCTGATCCAGCTGACTAATACATAAACTGGCCTGATCCACCTGACTAATACATAAACTGGCCTGATCCACCTGACTAATACATAAACTGGCCTGATCCACCTGACTAATACATAAACTGGCCTGATCCAGCTGACTAATACATAAACTGGCCTGATCCAGCTGACTAATACATAAACTGGCCTGATCCACCTGACTAATACATAAACTGGCCTGATCCAGCTGACTAATACATAAACTGGCCTGATCCAGTTGACTAATACATAAACTGGCCTGATCCACCTGACTAATACATAAACTGGCCTGATCCAGCTGACTAATACATAAACTGGCCTGATCCACCTGACTAATACATAAACTGGCCTGATCCAGCTGACTAATACATAAACTGGCCTGATCCACCTGACTAATACATAAACTGGCCTGATCCACCTGACTAATACATAAACTGGCCTGATCCAGCTGACTAATACATAAACTGGCCTGATCCACCTGACTAATACATAAACTGGCCTGATCCACCTGACTAATACATAAACTGGCCTGATCCAGCTGACTAATACGTGTTCCACCCGTGGCTTTTTCCTTCAATTTCCTGCTTTTAACTATCTCCACATCTCCATTTTCAGATGAGAGAGAGATGTGGCTTGAGACACAGTGTGCTCAGAGATAATTAGAGATATGCCTGCAGAGATAATGATAGATGTTCTTGGAGGACTTTATAGAGGTGTAAACAGAGGAGCCATTTAGCTTTAAAAGCTTCCGCCTGATTCTTCATCCTCTCAGTTAACTGCGCTCTGTTGATAAGTTCTGCTGACTCACTGTTAGTAGTAGTGTACTACTCCATTCAGTTCAAGGGTCTCTCTGAATCTGTCTCAAACTGTGTTTCTGTGTGCTGCCTCTCTCCATCTCCTGTCTCCCTCCTCTCTATATCTCTCTCCCACCCTCCCTCTGTCCCTAAAGCATAACTGTAAATCCCCTCTACGCTGTTGAACAAACGTTGTCTGATGTCCATCCATCCTTATATCAACACAACCATGTAGCAGAGCAGATGTATAAATGTACCCGAACTGCCCCCAGCAGCAGACCAGCAGGACACTGAACAGGACACTGAACAGGACACTGAACAGGACACTGAACACTCACAGCCATTATGCAGCTATGGCAAAGAGACGGAGGAGCATTACAATGACAAGGACAGGACAGGACAACCAGTTATGGAGTTACAGCTAGTTTCTCTCATCCTTGGCCCTTACCATTGAATGCATTTGTTGCTAATTTCTACCATCAGGAGCTGTTTATGTCATAGGGACATGTTTCTTTATATCACTAGGATCATTAGGAAAATGTGGGCCATTAACAGATCTGATCAATGATTCTCTTCCTCAGCAGGTTTTAGGGTTACACACAGACTGGAATTATTATCTAATGTACGTAAGAAACGAATCACAAGCAGGAGAACAGCCTAGGTCTAACATTCATACACCCCACAGCCAACACAGAGGAGAGATACTGTAGATAATGCCCAAGAGGGAGAGAGCTAGCATTCCAGTCATGGGTACATGAATAGATAATGCCCAAATCTCCAACAGCCATTTTACAAATGAATCCAATTAAATCATAGACTCTTGTGTTCTTATCCCCTGGAGTCAGAGACTGGTTTGAGAGCGGCCATCTTGGGTTAATCTTTGGAGGGAAAGTGGTGGGAAAGTGGGAAAGGCAGCAAGGGCCCCTGGATAGATCTTGATAGGCTAATGGTTGTGATTATGCCACCCAGTCGAGAGCTCTGATAGGCCAATCCACGGAAGATGAGGCGATAGTAGAGCGAACGCTTTCGGGCATGTTGGGAAAGTTTCACGTCGGCCATGGCTAGCTTGGCCTGATGACCTACATCTGAGGATGGCTCTGTTCTGTCTGGGTCCTTCCCTCTGGATCTTTCTCCACACTGGAGGGACTAGGGTAAAGGAGCTTTAAGTGGCTAAGATTGAGTCTGATGGTTGATGAGACATTTCTCAGCTCTGGTACTTAAGGACACTGATCCCCACTGTCTAATGTGGTCCTTAAGGACACTGATCCCCACTGTCTAATGTGGTCCTTAAGGACACTGATTCCCACTGTCTAATGTGGTCCTTTAGGACACTGATCCCCACTGTCTAATGTGGTCCTTAAGATTACTGATCCCCACTCTCTAATGTGGTCCTTAAGGACACTGATCCCCACTGTCTAATGTGGTCCTTAAGGACACTGATCCCCACTGTCTAATGTGGTCCTTAAGAATACTGATCCCCACTCTCTAATGTGGTCCTTAAGGACACTGATCCCCACTGTCTAATGTGGTCCTTAAGGACACTGATCCCCACTGTCTAATGTGGTCCTTTAGGACACCGATCCCCACTGTCTAATGTGGTCCTTAAGGACACTGATTCCCACTGTCTAATGTGGTCCTTAAGGACACTGATCCCCACGGTCCAATGTGGTCCTTAAGAATACTGATCCCCACTGTCTAATGTGGTCCTTAAGGACACTTATTCCCACTGTCTAATGTGGTCCTTAAGACACTGATTTTGACATTCTTGGAACTGGAGTTTCCACAGCTTCAGCTTCAGGCTAGTGGAGTGGGTCGAGACTTTCAAGTTCCTCGTTTTCCACATCACTAAGAAATGAACATGATCCACACACACCCGCACAGTTGGGAAGAGGGCAAAGCAGAACCTCTTCCCCCTCAGGAGGCTGAAAAGATTAGGCATGGGCCCTCAGATCCTAAAATCCACAAGCCGCTACAGAGGGCACTGCATACCACCCAGTACATCACTGGGGCTGAGCTCCCTGCCACCCAGGACCTCAATACCAGGCGGGGTCAGAGGACGACAAAAAAATGATTTCAAAGATTCCAGCCACCCAAGACATAGACGGTTCTTTCTGCAACCGCACGGCAAGCGGTACTGGAGCACCAGTTCTGGATCCAACAGGACACTGAACAGCTTCTACCCCCAAGCCATGAGACTGAGAAACAAGACTGCTAAATAGCTAATCAAACGGTGACCCGCAATACCTGCATTGACCCTTTTTTGCACTAACTCTCTTGCACTGACTTTATGCAAACACTCACACATACATTTCCAGTCAAACGTTTGGACACAACTACTCATTCCAGGGTTTTTCTTAAATTGTACTATTTTCTACATTGTAGAATAAGAGATCAAAACTATGAAATAACACATATGTAGTCATATAGTCATCCAAAAATATTTTTTATATTTGAAATTCATCAAAGTAGTCACCCTTTGCCTTGATGACAGCTTTGCACACTCTGCACATTCTCTCAACCAGCTTCATTTAAATTAACAGGTGTGCCTTGATCCAATGTGTTGTGACAAGGTAGGGTTGGTATACAGAAGAGTCCTATTAGGTAAAAGACAACGTCCATATTATGGCAAGAACAGCTCAAATAAGCAAAGAGAAATGACTATCCACCATTACTTTAAGACATGAAGGTCGGCCTCCCGGGTGGCGCAGTGGTTAAGGGCGCTGTACTGCTGTGCCACCATAGACTCTGGGTTCGCGCCCAGGCTCTGTCGTAACCGGCCACGACCGGGAGGTCCGTGGGGCGATGCACAATTGGCCTAGCGTTGTCCGGGTTAGGGAGGGTATGGCCGGTAGGGATATCCTTGTCTCATCGCACACCAGCGACTCCTGTAGCGGGCTGGGCACAGTGCGCGCTAACCAAGGTTGCCAGGTGCACGGTGTATCCTCTGACACATTGGTGCCGCTGGCTTCCGGGTTGGATGCGCGCTGTGTTAAGAAGCAGTGCGGCTTGGTTGGGTTGTGTATCGGAGGACGCATGACTTTCAACCTTCGTCTCTCCCGAGCCCATACGGGAGTTGTAGCGATGAGACAAGATCGTAGCTACTAAACAATTGGATACCACGAAAAAGGGGTAAAGTGAAAAAAAAAGACATGAAGGTCAGTTAATACAGAAAACTTCAAGAATTTTGAAAGTTTCTTCAAGTGCAGTTGCAAAAACCATCAAGTGCTATGAAACTGAAACTGGTTCTGTGAGGACCGCCACAGGAATGGAAGCGTTACCTCTGCTGCAGAGGATAAGTCCATTAACTTCACTAGGGTAGGGGGCAGCATTTGGAATTTTGGATGAAAAGCGTGCCCAAATTAAACTGCCTGCTACTCAGGCCCAGAAGATAGGATATGCATATAATTAGTAGATGTGGATAGAAAACACTCTAAAGTTTCCAAAACTGTTAAAATAATGTCTGTGAGAGTAACAGAACTGATATGCAGGCGAAAACCCGGGGAAAATCCAACCAGGAAGTACTATTATTTTGAAAGGCTGTTTTTCCATTGAAAGCCTGTCCACCATACAAAGACTTAGGACCTAGTTCACAATCTCTATGGCTTCCTCTACATGTGGCCAGTCTTTAGGCATTGTTTCAGGCTTTTACTCTGACAAATGAGGGAGATACAGCACTTTCAATCAGTGGCCAGTGGATTTCTAGACATCAGCAATGTGCCTGATCGGGAACACGCCTTTCTTGTTTCCCTTTTTCTATGACGAAGCTTTGTCCGATTGAAATATGATTGATTATTTATGACAAAAACAACCGGATGTATGATTTTAAACATCGTTTGGCATGTTTCTACTAACTTTTATTGTACTTTTTAAAAACATTTCGTCCGGACTTAGTGCAAGCGCCTTGAGCATTCAGATTACTGGACAAAACACGCAAACAAAAAGGAGGTTTTTGGTCATAAAGAGGGACATTATCGAACAAAGCGAACATTTATTGTCTAACATGGAGACCTGGGAGTGCCACCAGATGAAAACCATCAAAGGTAAGTGATTAATTTTAATGCTATTTATGACGTTTGTGACACTCTCCTTGGCTGGAAAATGGCTGTATGGGTTTCTGTGGCTAGGTACTGACCTAACATAATCGCAAAGTGTGCTTTCGCCGTAAAGCCTTTTTGAAATCTGACACAGCGGTTGCATTAAGGAGAAGTTCATCTTTATTCGTATGTTTAACACTTGTATCATTTATAAATGTTTATGATGAGTATTTCTGTAATTTGATGTGGCTCTCTGCACTTTCACCGGATGTTTGTTTGAGACAATGCATTTCTGAACATAACGTGCCAATGTAAACTAAGATGTTTTTTATATAAATATGATTCCAAGAACACAGGATGAGATGTTACTATCCTTTGTGCAAGCACTTCCAAGAGTTAATGAACAGTGAGCCTGGTGAAATTTGGGGAGCGCATCATCAGTAGTGTACCTTTGGTTCCTAGGGTGTTTCGGCCTTTCACACTATACACCCTCCCCAAAGGCGGCCAGCGACAGGGTGATCAAGCCTACGCTTGCGTCCCATTCCCAATTAGTCATAGGAGTTGCCTTGTTGATGATAGCCAACATCCCATGGGACTATGCATGGCAGGGGCATCCTCCTCCCTGAGTAAAGCATTGTTGACCGCATACCTCCTGGCCCTCTCACTTTGGGGCCCAGCTGGGGTCTTTCCTCTTCATCCAGAGCCACTGATTGCTGCCTTCTGCCGCCTCCGATACAGCTTTGATTGCCGAACGCTGGCTCTGGCCCTTAATTCCAAGGTCTCTAAGCAGTCTGGTTGTAGATGTTGCCACAAAACCTCTGCAGCCCACCTCCACTGGTCGGACTTCTGTGTTCCAGCCATGATGCCGTGCTTCGGCAGCTAGATCGGCATAGCGCAGATGCTTTCGCTCATAAGCCTCATCTACTGAGTCCTCCCAGGGTACTGTGAGCTCAATGATGAAGACCTTCTTGAGTGAACGGGACCAGAGCACCATGTCAGGTCTTAGGGTGGTGGTTGCGATCTCCGGAGGAAACACAAGTTGCCGACCAATGTCAGCTAGCATTTTCCAGTCGTGGGCCACGCGCAGCTGGTCTCGCTCTAATGGTGTTGAGCCGCGCTTCGGTGGTTTAGCCCCTTCGCGGGCAAAGTTTGTCCGTAAGGGGTGTGATGCTGCTGGGGGTGGTAGGGAGTTGGTGGCAGCTCGCTTGTCCTCCAGGGCGGACGCAAGGTTTTTAAGGACTTGGTTGTGACGCCAAGTGTAGCGTCCTTGAGTGAGGCTAGTTTTACACCCTGTGAGAATGTGCCTGAGGTTGGCTGGCGTGGAACAGAGGGCACAGTCCGGATCTTCACCATACCATTGGTGAAGATTAACTGGTGTTGGAAGGACGTCATATGTTGCTCTGATGGAGAAGCTCAACCGCCTCGCTTCCATGGCCCACAGATCCTTCCAGCTTATCTTCCTCTTCTCCACACTGTCCCATCGAGTCCACTGTCCTTGTTTGGAAAGAGAGACTGCCTTGGCCCACCTTGCAGCCTCCTCCTGATGGCGTACTTCCTGCACTACCATCTTCCGCCGCTCTGGTGCAGTGGCCTTACTCCAAGCAGCACGGCTAGTTAGCCCAAGGCCTCCTCTCCCTTGCTGAACATGACCCACAATGTCAGCATGTCTGAGGGCTGCTGTTGCCTCCTGGACTGCTTTTCCTGGCCTCCATTTGCGCCCAGTTGCCAAGGTCGACACGTTGTTGCTCACCACTGGGTCTCGAGATTCATTCAGTGTCATCTGGAGCCTGGTTTTTGAACACTTGAATTCCTCTGTTAGACTGGTGAGGGGCAGCTTGAGGACACCATCTCCATAGAGGCCTATGGAGGTAAGGCATCGTGGAACTCCGAGCCACTTCTTTAAGTAGCCTGTGACTCCTCTTTCCATCTTCTCCACTGTTGAGATTGGAACCTCATACACTGCTAAGGGCCACAACACCCGGGGTAGGAGACCAAACTGCAGACACCAGGCCTTTAACTTTCCAGGTAGCTGGGTGTTGTCGATGGACTGTAGGCTACTACTGATGTCTTTGCGCAGCTGTTGCACCTGGTCTTTGTCCTTCAGGCTTGCATCATACCACCTTCCAAGGCTTTTTACCGGCTGCTCAGACACTGTTGGGATTTGGTCATCTCCAATGAAGAATTTCAGGTCAGAGAGTACTCCCTTCACAATCGAGATGCTGCGTGACTTGAATGGTTTAATCTTCATACGGGCCCAGCTGATGTTCTCCTCAAGTTTTCTGAGCAGTCTCCTGGTGCATGGGACAGTGGTGGTCAATGTTGTAATGTCGTCCATGTAGGCT
This sequence comes from Oncorhynchus clarkii lewisi, assembly GCF_045791955.1. Classification (NCBI taxonomy): domain Eukaryota; kingdom Metazoa; phylum Chordata; class Actinopteri; order Salmoniformes; family Salmonidae; genus Oncorhynchus; species Oncorhynchus clarkii. The sequence goes on from NC_092162.1 coordinate 63,750,042, forward strand.
CTGAGTGGAGGGAGGCGGAAACCAGAGTCGACTCGCTGTCCACCAGCAACCCATTTTGAGGATCTGATGATAACCTCCATTGCCATTATGAATGCCAACGGAGAAATGGTACATCCCGCCATTATACCTACATTCAGGCACTGCCATGAGGTGGTGAACTCTGAGGTGGTAAAGCAGAACTGCAGATCCTGGAAGTACGACTTCACCAGGGTTGTGATGGTGTCCGGTATGTGGAAAAATCTGAAGGCAGACCACAGGAGTTCATGGGGCACAGAGCCAAATGCATTGGCGAGGTCGAGAAAGACTACATGGAGGTCCCTTTTTCCACCTTGGCCATTTGGATCTGGTGCCAGATCATGCTGGAATGTTCCAAGCAGCCAGAGAACCCTGATATTCCTGCCTTCTGTACAGATGTATCGACGTACGCATTCCTTTGCAGGTACTCGGCCATCCTCTGGGCAATGACCCTAAAGAAGATTTTACCCTCGACATTCAGTAAGGAGATTGGGCGGAATTGGCTGATGTTCACTGCATCCTCTCCTTAGGGATCAGGACCCCGCCTGCCCTACGCCACACTTTGGGTATTATCTTATTTTTCCAAGCTGTTCTCATAAGCCTCCAGAGGAACCTCAGGACGTCTGGTGCGTTCTTATACACTTTGTACGGGACTCCATTTGGCCCCGGGGCTGATGCTGTTCTTGCCCGTCGAACTGTGTTTTCCACCTCTTTCCATGTCGGAGGGCTGGTCTCAATATGATGTTCCGGGGGTTCAATGGGTGGGATATCTGATGGGATGGCCAGATGTTCATGTCGCTTTGAGTCAAAGTTTGTTGTTCTCAGGTGCTCCTCTAGGTCTTTCTTTGTTGTTTTTAGAGCTCCACCTTTTTCCTTTGTGAAGAGACTTTTAAGGAACTTGAAGGGATCTTTATAGAATCGAGTTCTAGTTTGTTCTTTCTTCCTTCTGCGTTTCCGTAGGTTCTCTGCTCTGCTGAGGGATGCCAACCGGGTTTTGATATCAGCCTGAAGTGCCTCTATGCCCTCCTTTTCCACTTCCGAGGCCTTCTTCCACTGTTTCTTAAGCTGTCGCCTTTCTTGAACGAGGCGCTTGATTTCTTGTTGCCTCCTGGAAACTGGTGGGGTTGGAACCTTTCTCCCGCCTTTTGCCTCTTCCACTCCAAATCTTTCTGTCCAGTACTCATACTCAACTTTATCGAACAAAACATACATGTATTGTGTAACATGATGTCCTATGAGTGCCATCTGATGAAGATCATCAAAGATTTGTGATTCATTTAATTGCTATTTCTGACTTGTGAGCCCTCTCCTTGGCTGGAAAAGGGCTGTATGGTTTTCTGTGACTAGGTGCTGACCTAACATAATCGCATGGTGTGCTTTCGCAGTAAAGCCTTTTTGAAATCGGACACTGGTTGGATTTACAAGACATTTCTCATTAAAATGATGTATAATACTTGTATGTTTGAGGAATTTTAATTATGGGATTTCTGTTGTTTTGAATTTTAGCGGCTGTTGTCGAGGTGGGACACTAGAGTAGCAGAGAGGATAACTGCACCTCAGATTTCAGCCCAAATAAATGCTTCACAGAGTTCAACTAACAGACACATCTCAACATCAACTTTTCAAAGGAGACTGCATGAATCAGGCCTTCATGGTCGAATTGCTGCAAAGAAACCACTACTAAAGGACACCAATAATAAGAAGAGACTTGCTTGGGCCAAGAAACACGAGCAATGGACATTAGACAGCTGGAAAACTGTCCTTTGGCATGATTAGTCCAAATTTGAGATTTTTGGTTCCAACCGCCGTGTCTTTGAGACGCAGAGTAGGTTAACGGATTATCTCCGCATGTGTATTTCCCACCGTGAAGCATAGAAGAGGAGGTTTGACGTGCCTACAACAGCATTCTGCAGCGATACGCCATCCGATCTGATTTGTGCTTAGTGGGACTATCATTTGTTTTTCAACAGGACAATGACCCAAAACACACCTCCAGGCTGTGTAAGGGCTAGCTGACCAAAAAAGAGAGCAATGGAGTGCTGCATCAGGTGACCTGGCCTCAACAATCACCCGACCTCAATCCAATTGAGATGGTTGTGGATGAGTTGGACAGCTGAATGAAGGAAAAGCAGCCAACAAGTGCTCAGCATATGTAAGAACTCCTTCAAGACTGTTGGAAAAGCATTCCTCATGAAGCTGGTTGAGAGAATGCCAAGAGTGTACAAAGCTGTCATCAAGGCAAAGGGTGGCTACTTTGAAGAATCTCAAATATAAAATATATTTTGATTTGTTCTTCCACAACAATCTCGACAAACCATGTGTTATTTCATAGTTTTGATGTCTTCACTATTATTCTACAATGTAGAAAATAGGAAAAATAAAAACCCTTGAATGAGCAGGTGTGTCCAAACTTTTGACTGGTACTGTAATTACACTGACATCCCACACACCCACACGCACCCACACACCCACCCACGCACCCACCCACCCACCCACCCACCCACCCACCCACACACCCACACACACACACACACACACACACACACACACACACACACACACACACACACACACACACACACACACACACACACACACACACACACACACACACACACACACACACACACACACAAACGCTGCTGTAACAGCCTCCACTCTTCTGGGGAGGCTTTCCACTAGATGTTAGAGAAAAAAATGCTAGGACTTGCTTCCATTCAGCCACAAGACCATTAGTGAGGTCAGGCACTGATGTTGGGCGATTAGGCCTGGCTCTCAGTCAGCGTTACAATTCGTCCCAATGTGGTTTGATAGGGTTGAGGTCAGGGCTCTGTGTAGGCCATTCAAGTTCTTCAACACCAATCTCGTCAAACCATTTCTGTATGGACCTCACATTGTGCACGGGGGCATTGTTATGCTGAAACAGGAAAGGGCTTTCCCCAAACTGTTGCCACAAAGATGAAAGCACAGAATCGTCTAGAATGTTATTGTATTCTGTAGCGTTAAGATTTCCCTTCACTGGAACTAAGGGGCCCAAACCATGATAAACAGCCCCAGACCATTATTCCTCCTCCACAAAACTTTACAGTTGGCATTATGCATTGGGGCAGGTAGCGTTCTCCTGGCATCCACCAAACCCAGATTCATCCATCGGACTGCCAGATGGTTTAGCATCAATCCAGAGAAAGTATTTCCACTGTTCCAGAGTCCAATGGCAGCAAGCTTTACACCATTCCAGTCGATGCTTAGCATTGCGCAGGGTGATCTTAGGCTTGTGTACAGTTGCTCGGCCATGGAAACCCAATTCATGGAGCTCCCGACGAACAGGTTTTGTGCTGACATTACTTCCAGAGGCAGTTTTGAACTACCATTTTACACGCTACGCGCTTCAGCACTCAGCGGTCCCGTTCTGTGAGCTTGTGTGGCCTACCACTTCGCGGCTAAGCCGTTGTTTCTCCTAGACTCTTCCACTAAAACAATAACAGCACTTACAGTTGACCAGGGCAGCTCTACTAGCAGGGCAGAAATTTGACCAACTGACTTGTTGGAAAGGTGTCATCCTATGACAGTGCCACGTTGAAAGTCACTGAGCTCTTCAGTAAGGTCATTCTGCTGCCAATGTTTGTCTTTGGAGATTGTATGACTGAATGCTCGATTTTATACATCTGTCAGCAACGGGTGTGGCTGAAATACCAGTTTGAAGGGGTGTCCACATATTTTTGTATATGTAGTGTAGCTACCTCAATTATCTCATGCCCCTCCCTGTACATTGACTCAGTCCTGGTATCTCTCTCTATATAGCCGTGTTACTTTTATTCGTCATTGTTATCTGTTACTCCTTGTGTCATTATTTCTATTTGTTATCTTAACTCTGCATTGTTGTTTACGAAACAATTGTATTTAATGTTGACTGGACTGGGAGGAGATAAACAGGCTACAGGTTACAGGCTACACACACTGGACTGGGAGGAGATAAACAGGCTACAGGTTACAGGCTACACACACTGGACTGGGAGGAGATAAACAGGCTACAGGTTACACACACTGGACTGGGAGGAGATAAACAGGCTACAGGTGACAGGCTACACACACTGGACTGGGAGGAGATAAACAGGCAACAGGTTACAGGCTACACACACTGGACTGGGAAGAGATAAACAGGCTACAGGTTACAGGCTACACACACTGGACTGGGAAGAGATAAACAGGCTACAGGCTACAGGCTACACACACTGGACTGAGAGGAGATAAACAGGCTACAGATTACAGGCTACACACACTGGACTGGGAGGAGATAAACATGCTACATGTTACACACACTGGACTGGGAGGAGCTAAACAGGCTACAGGTGACAGGCTACACACACTGGACTGGGAGGAGATAAACAGGCTACAGGCTACAGGCTACACACACTGGACTGAGAGGAGATAAACAGGCTACAGGCTACACATGCTGGACTGGGAGGAGATAAACAGGCTACAGGTTACAGGCTACACACACTGGACTGATAGGAGATAAACATGCTACATGTTACACACACTGGACTGGGAGGAGCTAAACAGGCTACAGGTGACAGGCTACACACACTGAACTGGGAGGAGATAAACAGGCCTCGAGAAAGAATGAAACCCAAGAATGATCGCTCTTATCTGCACAAGGGAGTAAACAAAATAAGTCAGAAACAAACAAAGTTTAGCCTGTGGTTGTGTTGAGGCTGAGAATGCACGCACGAGCCGCACGCACACCCCCCCCCCCCCTGCTCCCTGTCCCAGTGGGCAGCACATAGCCTTATTTCAGGGCAAATTGACCATATCGCTCTTAGATAAAGATTCCACTCTCCACTAGACTCAGTTTGCTTTGGCCAGCCAGTGCACAATAACAACCACCCGACGAAACATTTAGCCTCGCCGCGCGGCCTTCCGTGAAATCACGAAGAAAAACGTTAAACACGACTGGACTTTCAACCTCCCGGATGAGAGCAAGTTGCCTTATTCTCCGATATGGGAAAGAATGGTGAGGAATTCTGCCGGAATTTTCCGACCCCAACGGTTAGCTACATGGATCGCTGTCTTGAAAGAAATACATTTTGTGGACAGGAAGGAGCAGGAGTTTTTATTTGATTTACTTATTTAACCTTTATTTAACTAGGCAAGTCAGTTAAGAACAAATTCTTATTTACAAAGACGGCCTACCAGAAGGCCTCCTGCAGGGACAGGGGCCGGTATAAAAATAAATAAATAATAATATATATAAATATGGGACAAAACACACATCACGACAAGAAAGACAACACAACACTAGATAAAGAGAGACCTAAAACAACAACATAGCAAGGCAGAAACACATGACAACAACATAACATGACAACAACATGGTAGCAACACAACATGACAACAACATGGTAGCAACACAACATGACAACAACATGGTAGCAACACAACATGACAATACCATGGTAGCAACGCAACATGACAACAACATGGTAGCAACACAACATGACAACAACATGGTAGCAACACAACATGACAACAACATGGTAGCAACACAACATGACAACAACATGGTAGCAACACAACATGACAACAACATGGTAGAAACACAACATGACAACAACATGGTAGCAACACAACATGACAACAACATGGTAGCAACACAACATGGTAGCAACACAACATGACAACAACATGGTAGCAACACAACATGACAACAACATGGTAGCAACACAACATGACAACAACATGGTAGCAACACAACATGACAACAACATGGTAGCAACACAACATGACAACAACATGGTAGCAACACAACATGACAACAACATGGTAGCAACACAACATGACAACAACATGGTAGCAACACAACATGACAACAACATGGTAGAAACACAACATGACAACAACATGGTAGCAACACAACATGACAACAACATGGTAGCAACACAACATGACAACAACATGGTAGCAACACAACATGACAACAACATGGTAGCAACACAATGACAACAACATGGTAGAAACACAACATGACAACAACATGGTAGCAACACAACATGACAACAACATGGTAGCAACACAACATGACAACAACATGGTAGCACAACATGACAACACCATGGTAGCAACACAACATGACAACAACATGGTAGCAACACAACATGACAACAACATGGTAGCAACACAACATGACAACAACATGGTAGCAACACAACATGACAACAACATGGTAGCAACACAACATGACAACAACATGGTAGCAACACAACATGACAACAACATGGTAGCAACACAACATGACAACAACATGGTAGCAACACAACATGACAACAACATGGTAGCAACACAAAACATGGTAGAAACATTACAGCACAAAGGGCAAGAAGGTAGAGACAACAATATATCACGCAAAGCCTGACCATTGGGAAGCAGAAGGCCCCCTAACACTAGGCTACTAGTGTTAGTAGCGGGGCGGCAGGGTAGCCTAGTGGTTAGCGCGTTGACTAGTAACCAGAAGGTTGCAAGTTCAAATTCCCAAGCTGACAAGGTACAAACAAGCACACAGATAACATCCACCACATCCCATCAGTGTCACTCCATTTTAGAGTACAGAACACAAAGATCTCTACTGACCTACGATTGTGCAAATGCACACACATTCTGTCACTTTTACACTTTTTGTACAACTACAGTACAAACCAACTACACACCATTGTCCCTCTTCCACTCCTCCAGACCAGCTACAGTAGAGGCGTCTGACTCCCATGGAGCAGTCAGTGAGGTAGGCACTGTAACATCAACACTACGAAGTCAGTCTCTGTCCTCTCCCACACGGCCTCCCCACTGTTTACAGACATGTTGTTACGACTGGGATAACTTTAATCAACACAGCGATAGGACAAAGACAGGTCCTCGTCCACATTGGGATTGATGCTAGCGGCCCCTGACCTCAACCCTGACAGTCCAGCTAAAACCAGCCACACTAGATACTAGTTCCTGACCCGACCAACCGCCACTGTATGGGGTTTATGATTACACAGCACACATTCATGATTAGAGAGAGCATATCTGTCAGGAATTCTAATGTTATAGGAGACATTGCATCTGAAACAGTATCACGTCTGGTTCCTCTGGTGAAGTCTTGATCTACAAGGAGCTCTGTCTGGACGGCGCAGAACCACAAACTCAGATGACCTGGTAGGGCTAAGTGCTCTATGTAAACTCTGAACTGGGAACCGGTCCTCAGAGAATGAATTTATGCAGAACACACAAAAGAACAAGGAGCAAAGCGTGACGACAGTAAAAATGAAATTTTTGTATTTTTAAAAACTTTCTTGGACCAATAAAAATACCAAACAATAATTGGTCTTCTTTTTGAAAGGCAATCATTTTTTTATTGAGGTTTGTCATAACCTCTGAAAATATGATAAGATGGCAGCCTTCACCCAGGCGGTTGGAAGAGAAATACACACACACACACACACACACACACACACACACACACACACACACACACACACAGAGACTGGGACAAGAACCACGACCACAAACTGAACGACATAACACGGTATTCTCCCCTAGAAGTGTAGGTAAGAGGTGTTCTTACCTACAGTAGAGGAAAACTAGGTCACAGAAACGCAGTAGTATAATTGGAAACAGTGGGATCCAGATCAAGTTGTTGGATTAGGAAGAATGTACAGCTTCTTTCAACTGCATTAGTTCAACAAGATCTATTGTTCTCACTCCTCTCTCTCATTACACCCATGTTTTTCTCTCTTTCTTTCGGGCACGCACACACACGCTCTCAGAGAGGTTGTTGATGTCCAGTTTCCCAACACTCCAGAGGTTTACTGGTCCTCCTTGACTTCCTCTAGGGAAAGGCCTCTCAGATGTGTGTCATCACAGAGGGCTAGTTTGGATGCATGGTAAAATAACCTGATAGAATCCCGTGACCTTTCACACCACATGTTTGTTTTAATGATGCAACAGGTTAGGCTGATGGAGGTCCTCTCTCTCTCTCTCTCTCTCTCTCTCTCTCTCTCTCTCTCTCTCTGTCTCTCTGTCTCTCTGTCTCTCTCTCTCTCTCTCTCTCTGTCTCTCTCTCTCTCTCTCTCTCTCTCTCTCTCTCTCTCTCTCTCTCTCTCTCTCTCTCTCTCTCTCTCTCTCTCTCTGTCTCTCTGTCTCTCTCTCTCTCTCTCTGTCTCTCTCTCTCTCTCTCTCTCTCTCTGTCTCTCTGTCTCTCTCTCTCTCTCTCTCTCTCTCTCTCTCTCTCTCTCTCTCTCTCTCTCTCTCTCTTTCTTTCTCTCTCTACTCATAAATGGATACTAGAATAATAGTGAAGACACAAAACTATGAAATAACATATGGAATCATGCTGTAACCGAAAAAAGTGTTAAACAAATCAACATATATTTTATATTTGAGATTCTTCAAAGTAGCCACCCTTTGCGTTGATGACAGCTTTGCACACTCTTGGCCCATTTGGGACCCAGCCATGCTCATATGTCCCAGGACTAACTGGGGATGAGCTAACGGCCTCTCTCTCTCTGGTTAGCTGTCTGGACAACCTCTTCTGGCCACATACTGTGAGCTGTTGCCCTCCAGTGGCAACACTGTGCTACTCCAGGTGGAATGTCTGTCTAGGTTTACTGAGTCTCCTTGAATAAAGACGGCTGTCTACTATACCTTCAGCTGAAGCATTTCTGAATCTGAAGTATCTCAATGTATATTACATTTCAAACAGCGTAATATTCCAACGCCTCTATAGTCAAAACCTTTGTCAGACAGACGTTTGTTTGTGGTGACATGGTCAGATGTAATGTGTTTTATTGACAGAGAGACCTGGGAAGTTGACAACGGGGTCATTGCTACCATGACCCCAGGGCTGAAACACTCCACTGGAGAATGACACCGCTCTCCGTTTCACTCGTCCGACCTTTGTGATGTCATGCTCCTTCGCTCGAGGACACATTACTCATCCGCTATGGACCAGAACGACAGAGCGCCATGACATCATAAGATGAGTGGAGCCCGTGAGAGGGAGGGGAGAGCAGCGGACCAAAAGTTCTGAAATCATTGACACATTTTTAAAACGAGGAAAGACGTTTCAATCATTGTCTCTCAAAGCATCCTGCTATGGAACTGTAGGATGTTGAGAGATAAAGAGTCTTTAAATAACAGTTCCTATGGTGGAGGGATGGAGTATAGACGGTTGAGATCTGTGGCCTATGGACCTGCTGACTGTCCATCCACACTATAGTCAGCAGGACACAGCGTATGAACACACCATAAATACTACAGCAGAGGCCTTTGTGTGAGCATGTCCACATGCAATACTGCATGGCATCTATATGTGCATGTGTGTGCTCTGCCTATAAAATGTATACCTGCCTGCCGACGCCAAACCACCAATGGCCTACAACCAGAATGAGCAGCACCTTGACAGCACACAGTGTTGTCACGCCAGCAGCCAGGGCCTTGCCAACCACAAAGTCATGGAAAAAGGTCTGGGAGTCTGGGAAAGAGAGCAACTCAGAGAGACAGAATTTTCTACGGGCTTCAGTCCGATTAGGAGGTGGGCCTGTGACAGCCTGAGCTGCTTCCTCCATGACCCCCTAACATCCTCTGGTAACCACCACGTCGTGTTTAGAAAAACAAAGCCTTTCTGTGTCATACACACAAATATGCAAGCAGACACTCAATGACAAACTAACACACATCCAGACAGACACATACACCCAGACAGACACATACACCCAGACAGACACATACACCCAGACAGACACACAGTCCCAACTCTCTGTCTCTCTTTTCTCCCAGTATAACATATGGAGATATTCTGAAGTAACATACTGCTAACCCTTGAGGGCCACACACACACACACAAAATTAACATAAACTGACGTCCATTTTCAGACAACGGGGGTTGCCTCACCCTCACACACATGACAACCAGACATACTCCCCTTCTCCCCCCACATTCCTCCATAAACCTTACACACACCCTCCATTGCATTCATACATATCAATTAGACACTAGCACAGGAACACAGACACACACACTGTCTGAGAAAGCAGAAGGCAGCCTTTATTTTCACAGCGTTGGACTCGAAAGAAGGGAAACAGGAGATACCTGACACATAGATGAAGACGGATAACATATGTGGCAGTTAAGTTTGAACCATCATTGTGTGTGTGTGTGTGTCTGTGTGTATGTGTGTGTGCGCATGTTTGAGTTGATCCTTGTCCCTGCTCTTTAAGCTCAGGGCCCTATCTCTGCCCCCTCAGCTGTGGAATGCTGCAGTGATTGCTGGGTAATTACCCAAATGCTTTACTTCTCCGCTCCCAGCACCATTAGTATTAATTCTTTTCTTTTTCTTCTCCTTTTGATAGAGGAATTGCCAGAGCTTTGATCCAGTGGAGGGAGGGAGGGAGGGAGGGAGGGAGGGAGGGAGGGAGGGAGGGAAGTTAGGCCACCCAGCTGGGACCACAGCTGCTCTCTGTCCACCTCTACCTCTCCTCTCTTTTAGTTACTTCTAGCATATCCATCGCTCCACAATGGAATACTAAGTGCTAGGGTTATACCACTGGGTTATACCACTGGGTTATTCCACTGGGTTATACCACTGAGTTATTCCACTGGGTTATTCCCTCTGAGTTACAGTACATCGCTGGGTTACAACGCTGGATTGAACCGCATGGGTTACACCAATGTCCATCTCTCCTCCACCCCACAGCTCCTACCAGTAATATGAAAATACAGTAACAGGAGCACATCGTCTAACCTGCAGTAAAATGAAAATACAGTAACAGGAGCACAACGACTAACCTGCAGTAATATGAAAATACAGTAACAGGAGCACAACGTCTAACCTGCAGTAATATGAACATACAGTAACAGGAGCACAACGTCTAACCTGCAGTAATATGAAAATACAGTAACAGGAGCACATCGTCTAACCTGCAGTAATACGAAAATACAGTAACAGGAGCACATTGTCTAACCTGCAGTAATATGAAAATACAGTAACAGGAGCACATCGTCTAACCTGCAGTAAAATGAAAATACAGTAACAGGAGCACAACGACTAACATGCAGTAATATGAAAATACAGTAACAGGAGCACAACGTCTAACCTGCAGTAATATGAACATACAGTAACAGGAGCACAACGTCTAACCTGCAGTAATATGAAAATACAGTAACAGGAGCACATCGTCTAACCTGCAGTAATACGAAAATACAGTAACAGGAGCACATTGTCTAACCTGCAGTAATATGAAAATACAGTAACAGGAGCACATCGTCTAACCTGCAGTAAAATGAAAATACAGTAACAGGAGCACAACGACTAACCTGCAGTAATATGAAAATACAGTAACAGGAGCACAACGTCTAACCTGCAGTAATATGAACATACAGTAACAGGAGCACAACGTCTAACCTGCAGTAATATGAAAATACAGTAACAGGAGCACATCGTCTAACCTGCAGTAATACGAAAATACAGTAACAGGAGCACATTGTCTAACCTGCAGTAATATGAAAATACAGTAACAGGAGCACATCGTCTAACCTGCAGTAATATGAAAATACAGTAACAGGAGCACATCGTATAACCTGCAGTAATATGAAAATACAGTAACAGGGCACAACGTCTAACCTGCAGTAATATGAAAATACAGTAACAGGAGCACATCGTCTAACCTGCAGTAATATGAAAATACAGTAACAGGAGCACATCGACTAACCTGCAGTAATATGAAAATACAGTAACAGGAGCACATCGTCTAACCTGCAGTAATATGAAAATACAGTAACAGGAGCACATCGTCTAACCTGCAGTAATATGAAAATACAGTAACAGGAGCACATCGTCTAACCTGCAGTAATATGAAAATACAGTAACAGTACACAACGTCTAACCTGCAGTAATATGGCTATGAGGGTTGGGATATCATCTTAGTTCTGTTACATCTGTTATGACTAGAACTAGCCTCATACCATCACCCTGCTACCTGTCTGCAAACCCCATCGATGCCCCTGGGGTGACTGAAAGTCAGGATGAACTCAGGCTAACATCGCTAGGTTACTCCTGATGAATGTGCTATAATATCAACCATACTATGGCTAATCATACTTCCTCAACCTCCCCATCAACCCCACATTATTAGAGCTAAGGCTGTCGAGGCGACAGGAGGGACTTCAACTACTTTACGCCCATCTCTGCTCTCTATGTGGTTGGTCAGATGGAAACTATTATAGGATGAAAGGCACTGGTGCCTTCATCATGGATCTCTCCTGATCTGACGACACCAGTTGATCTATAGGGATCTGTGACCCACTGGAGTACTTTGGAAAGGCCACACAGACAACTAATCACTTAAATCACCTATCTACAGAACACCACCAACATCTGTCTATGTCTCTGATCGTTTCCACATCAACTTCCTTTGTCTGTTTTATGGCTTGCTGATTATCAACATGGTGGCTTGCTAGCCTTTATATTACAGTGAATGAAGTGTTGTACAAAAAGTGTGACTGAATACCAGGGGAGAAGGAGACCCTTACAGTGGGCTATCAGCAGAGAGAGAAGCCTTTGTCTGGCTCAGATACTGTATATGCTTCCCAACACACTCTCAGCAAACACAGCTCCAACACTGGATAAATATATTCCTTTCTACCAACACACTAGACTTCTCCTAGCTACTCATCCATATGAATCAGACTACCAACACACTAGACTTCTCCTAGCTACTCATCCATATGAATCAGACTACCAACACACTAGACTTCTCCTAGCTACTCATCCATATGAATCAGACTACCAACACACTAGACTTCTCCTAGCTACTCATCCATATGAATCAGACTACCAACACACTAGACTTCTCCTAGCTACTCATCCATATGAATCAGACTACCAACACACTAGACTTCCCCTAGCTACTCATCCATATGAATCAGACTACCAACACACTAGACTTCTCCTAGCTACTCATCCATATGAATCAGACTACCAACACACTAGACTTCTCCTAGCTACTCATCCATATGAATCAGACTACCAACACACTAGACTTCTCCTAGCTACTCATCCATATGAATCAGACTACCAACACACTAGACTTCTCCTAGCTACTCATCCATATGAATCAGACTACCAACACACTAGACTTCTCCTAGCTACTCATCCATATGAATCAGACTACCAACACACTAGACTTCTCCTAGCTACTCATCCATATGAATCAGACTACCAACACACTAGACTTCTCCTAGCTACTCATCCATATGAATCAGACTACCAACACACTAGACTTCTCCTACCCACCCATATACACAGCAAAAATAAAAATGCAACTTGTAAAGTTTTGGTCCCGTGTTTCATGACCTGAAATAAAAGATCCACAAAATGTTCCATACGCACAAAAAAACATTTTTTCTCTCAAATGTTGTGAACAAATTTGTTTACATCCCTGTTTGTGAGAATTTCTCATTTGCCAAGATAATCCATCCACCTGACAGGTGTGGCATATCAAGAAGCTGATTAAACAGTATAATCATTACACAGGTGCACCTTGTGCTGAGGACAATAAAAGGCCACTCTAAATGTGCAGTTTTGTCACACAACACATTGCCACCGATGTCTCCAGTTTTGAGGGAGCGTGCAATTGGCATGCCGACAGCAGGAATGTTCACCAGAGCTGTAGCCAGAGGATTGAATGTTAATTTCTCTACCACAAGCCACCTCCAACATCATTTTAGAGAAATTAGTACAGTACATCCAACCTCCCTCACAACCGCAGATCATGTGTATAGCGTCGTGTGGGTCGAGACCCCATAGTTGCGGTGGGGATATGGTATGGACACGCATAAACTACGGACAACAAAGAAATTCAATTTTATCGATGGCAATTTGAATGCACAACATACCATGACTAGATCCTGAGGCCCAGTGTGAAGTCCATTTTTTAAGGTATCTGTGACCAACAAATGAATATTTTTTTATTGACCTCATTTAAAATAGGCATGTCAGTTAAGAACAAATTCTTATTGGCAATGACGGCCTACACCGGCCAAACCCGGACGACTGGGCCAATTGTGCGCCTCCCTTTGGGACTCCCAATCATGGCCGGTTGTGATACAGCCTGGATTCGAACCAGGGTGTCTGTAGTGACGCCTCTAGCACTGAGATGCAGTGCCTTAGACCACCTGGGAGCTCCATGTTTCAATAGACTCTCCATGACGCAAGTTGCAGTGCCTAAGACCACTGCGCCACTGAGGAGCACATATCTGTATTCCCAGTCATGTGAAATCCATAGATTACTGACTGATATCCTCATTAGAGCAGTATAGATGAGACTACCAACACACTAGATGTCCCCTACCCATCCATATAGATCCGACTAGATGTCCCCTACCCATCCATATAGATCCGACTAGATGTCCCCTACCCATCCATATAGATCAGACTAGATGTCCCCTACCCATCCATATAGATCAGACTAGATGTCCCCAACCCATCCATATAGATCAGACTAGATGTTCCCAACCCATCCATATTGATCAGACTAGATGTCCCCTACTCATCCATAAAGATCCAACTACCAACACACTAGATGTCACAGGAGGTTGGTGGAACCTTAATTGGGGAGGACTGGCTCATGGTAATGGCTGGAGCGGAATAGGTGGAATGGTATAAAATACATCACACATGTTTTGATGCCATTCCATCCGCTCCATTCAATCCATTTTCATGGGCCTTCCTCTCCTCAGAAGCCTCCACTGCTAGACGTCCCCTACCCATCCATATGGATGGGACTCAACAGTGACCAAGATTGTCCTGAGCTGGTGTAAAACATGTTGTGTAGAGAGAGAGACAGAGCAGGAGAGAGCAGGAGAGAGCAGGAGAAAGCGGGAGAGAGCAGGAGAGAGCGGGAGAGAGCGGGAGAAAGCAGGAGAGAGCGGGAGAGAGCAGGAGAGAGCGGGAGAGAGCAGGAGAGAGCGGGAGAGAGCAGGAGAGAGAGGGAGAGAGCAGGAGAGCAGGAGAGAGCAGGAGAGAGCGGGAGAGAGCAGGAGAGAGCGGCAGAGAGCGGGAGAGAGCAGGAGAGAGCGGGAGAGCGGGAGAGAGCAGGAGAGAGCGGGAGAGGCAGAGGAGAGAGCGGGAGAGAGCAGGAGAGAGCGGCAGAGAGCGGGAGAGAGCAGGAGAGAGCAGGTGAGAGCGGGAGAGAGCGGGAGAGAGCAGGAGAGAGCAGGAGAGAGCGGGAGAGAGCAGGAGAGAGCGGGAGAGAGTGGGAGAGAGCAGGAGAGAGGAGAGAGCGGGAGAGAGCAGGAGAGAGCGGGAGAGAGCAGGAGAGCAGGAGAGAGCGGGAGGGAGAGCGGGAGAGAGCAGGAGAGAGCGGGAGAGAGCAGGAGAGAGCAGAGAGCAGGAGAGAGAGAGCGGGAGAGAGCAGGAGAGAGCAGGGGAGAGCGGGAGAGAGGAGAGAGCGGGAGAGAGCGGGAGAGAGAGCAGGAGAGCAGGAGAGAGAGCAGGAGAGAGCGGGAGAGCAGGAGAGCAGGAGAGAGCAGGAGAGAGCGGGAGAGAGCAGGAGAGAGCGGCAGAGAGCGGGAGAGAGCAGGAGAGAGCAGGGGAGAGCGGGAGAGAGCGGGAGAGAGCAGGAGAGAGCAGGAGAGAGCGGGAGAGAGCGGGAGAGAGCAGGAGAGAGCGGGAGAGAGTGGGAGAGAGCAGGAGAGAGCGGGAGAGAGCAGGAGAGAGCGGGAGAGAGCAGGAGAGAGCGGGAGAGAGCAGGAGAGAGCGGGAGAGAGCAGGAGAGCAGGAGAGAGCAGGAGAGAGCGGGAGAGAGCAGGAGAGAGCGGCAGAGAGCGGGAGAGAGCAGGAGAGAGCAGGGGAGAGCGGGAGAGAGCGGGAGAGAGCAGGAGAGAGCAGGAGAGAGCGGGAGAGAGCGGGAGAGAGCAGGAGAGAGCGGGAGAGAGCAGGAGAGAGCGGGAGAGAGCAGGAGAGAGCGGGAGAGAGCAGGAGAGAGCGGGAGAGAGCAGGAGAGAGCAGGAGAGAGAGGGAGAGAGCAGGAGAGAGCGGGAGAGAGCAGGAGAGAGCGGGAGAGAGCAGGAGAGAGCAGGAGAGAGCGGGAGAGAGCAGGAGAGAGCGGGAGAGAGCAGGAGAGAGCGGGAGAGAGCAGGAGAGAGCGGGAGAGTAGGAGATGGAGAATAAGGGTTCTTTCTGAGAAAATAGAGGTATGTAGGAAGTTAGGAAGTGTGACTTTGACAGTTTTATAATCCACATATAATCCCAGAGAGTTTATTCAGGTATTCCAAGCTGTACGACGTTGTAAAGACCACAACACAGGACAAAGACAAAGAGAAACTGAAACATAAGATACGGGGAGATCGTAGAGACACAGAGAAAGAGAATAAAGGAAAATGGAACGTACGGTATGTGGACAGTCAAGTAGAGATAATCTAGACAGAGAAAAAAGCGAGGGGGGGAAAGGTGAAGGGACCGTCTCTATTACTCTCTCTTTCAGTATCAAAGGCGTCCAATGAAACTAGGCCAGAGCAAGCGATGACAGAGCTGCCAGGAAGAATCATCTTGGAGACAGTGTCCCATGTTGCCAAAGAGCTGAGCCCGTAAGGTGATCCACTATTAAACCTGCTAGACTCTAACATCTAGATTCTACACTAACACAGTTTGCTCTGTATGTATAGCAGAATGACCTAAAGAAAAACTCTACATTATTAACATTTGAGTCATTTATCCAGAGCGACGTACAGTTAGTGCATTCATCTTAAGATACTGTATCTAGGTGAGACAACAACATATCACAGTAGTAGTACATTTGTCCACAAATAAAGAAGTTATCAGCAAAGTCAGTGCTAGTTGGGATAGTAGGAAAAGACTGAGATGTCTTATTTAAGATACTCTTTGAAGAGGTAGGGTTTCAGATGTTTTCAGAAGATGTGCAGGGACTGTCCTAGCTTCAGGGGGAAGCTGGTTCCACCATTGGGGTTCTAGGACAGAGAAGAGTTTTGACTGGGCTGAGTAGGTGCTCTACACAAGTCAACCCAGAGTGAGTGTGTGTGTCCTACTGGTGGTGTGTCCTACAGAGGTGAATGTGATACAGGATACTATACTTCCATACAGACCGTCTGGCTTCTAGAAGCATGAATATGGATGGAGACAACCGCAATGTTTGAACATGAATAACACATGTACGCCAAAACCACACCACAACTGAGCCACTGTGTCCAAGCACCCCGAAATAACGAAAATGAACAAATAAATAAATAAATGCATCATTATGTATTGGTCACAGTAGTACAGGCCAGGGGTAAAACAGACGTTTCTCTGTCCAGGCCTTCAGCTACGTCAGCGTCAATGCTCACACAACCCTCTCCCACTCGTTCTTTAATGTATTTACAATACTGAGGTTTTTTTCATTCTAAATCAAATCTTTGACCATTATAAATGATCCGTCCAGACTTCACATGTAAACTATGACCTCATGGGAGTACGATCTACTGCTGGGGTGGGGACAAACAACCATGTTAAGGTGGCCCTTCGCTCCAATAACAAGTTGCCCACAGTTACAGATCTAGGATCAGCTTACCCTCCCAAAATCCTAACCATTAGGGGGATAAATCCTAACCTTAACCATTAGTGGGATAAATCCTAACCTTAAAATTAGGGGGATAAATCCTAACCTTAACCATTAGTGGGATAAATCCTAACCTTAACCATTAGGGGGATAAATCCTAACCTTAACAATTAGGGGGATAAATCCTAAGCTTAACCATTAGGGGCATAAATCCTAACCTTAACAATTAGGGGGATAAATCCTAAGCTTAACCATTAGGGGCATAAATCCTAACCTTAACCATTAGGGGGATACATCCTAACCTTAACCATTAGCACACTGTCCTTAGATCAGAGTATAAGGGTAACTTTATCTTACTTTTGGCACTGCAGCAGCGCCTACTGTATGGCTGGCTGTTCAGTATACCATTTTGAACATGGTAAATACTTTAAAATGCTATGTTGTAATATTTAAGAGTAAATTATTTGTTTAATGGTAAGGCTGATTCAGAATATTAACAAGTCTTGGCTGTGGTCTCTCTCTCCCTCTCTCTTCCTGTTTCAGCTGGCAGTTATTTCTGCAGCAAGTTAAGTATCACACATTACAGGGTGATTGCAGTCCTCCTCTAAAGTAGGTTCTAAAGCAGGGCACTTTAGTCAATCGGCTGGTTAGCCCCTCAGAACCCAATCACAGTTGATTATAGCAGCACAGGCTGAGTGCAGGCGAGCTAGATCCTCTATTGTACCCACATATTCTGTACTCACACCTGTAGTTCCACATGTGAGGATGTGAGTGTGTGGGTTTAATTAGTGTCCTGGGCTGGTTTGGGATAGCATTTTAATATATGCTATAACCATGTTAACGGTCATCACTGTGTTCTTCCTCTACAATCACTGGATGGAGAGAAAACGATGCCAGAACAAACAAACAAACACGCACGCACACACGCACGCACGGCACGTAAGGCACGCACACACACACACACACACACACACACACACACATAGAGAGAGAAACAGAAACAGACACACATACGCCAACCCGTCATCATCACAAACACACACTCTGGGTGGGCATTGGATTGGGGTTGTTTCCAGGGGGAAGAGTAAGCCTGCCGGACCCACAGAGATGCATCATATCATCTCCAGAGCTGGCATGCATCTGTGACATGTCAGCCAATGTGTGTGTGTGTGTGTGTGTGTGTGTGTGTGTGTGTGTGTGTGTGTGTGTGTGTGTGTGTGTGTGTGTGTGTGTGTGTGTGTGTGTGTGTGTGTGTGTGTGTGTGTGTGTGTGTCTGTCTGTCTGTCTGGTTTAGATATCTGCTCCCTCTCTCTCTGCAGGGGGAACACATTCTCAGTGATTTACAGCCTAATGGACTGACTGGGGCTGCTGCTGTTAGTCCGGAGAGGCCTGGAGGGATGAGACCTTTATGAGAGACACAGCTGGGTAGTGTGATACTGTTCATCTAACACAGTGTAGGCTGCACTTACAGTTACACAACTACAAGAGCCAGCCAGCCAGTCAAGTCAGCCATTCAGCCAGTCAAGTCAGCCATTCAGTCAGCCATTCAGTCAGCCATTCAGTCAGCCATTCAGTCAGCCATTCAGTCAGCCAGTCAGTTAGCCAGGCATTCAGCCATTCAGTCAGCCATTCAGTAAGCCAGTCAGTTAGCCAGCCATTCAGTCAGCCATTCAGCCATTCGTCCTGCCAGACATTTTCCTTGACACCCAAAAGTACTCGTTACATTTGAATGCTTAGCAGGACAAGAAAATAGTCAAATTCACGCACTTGACAGAACATCCCTGGTCATCTCTACTGCCTCTGATCTGGCGGACTCACTAAACACAACATGCTTTGTTTGTAAATGATGTCTGACTGTTGGAGTGTGCCCCTGGCTTTCCGTAAATAAAAAAAACAGGAAAATGGTGCCATCTGGTTTGAATTTGAAATTATTTATACTTTTACTTTCCAAATACTTTTAGACTTTTACTCAAGTAGAATTTTACTGGGTGACTTTTACTTTATTTAGGTATCTTTACTTTTACTCAAGTATGACAGTTAGGTACTTTTTCCACCAGTGATCAGCCAGTCAGCCATTCAGCCATTTATTTTATTTTATTTATCCTTTAGTTAACCAGGTAAGTCAGTTAAGAACACATTCTTATTTTCAGTTAACTGCCTGTTTAGGGGCAGAACGACAGATTTGTACCTTGTCAGCTCGGGGGTTTGAACTTGCAACCTTCCGGTTACTAGTCCAACGCTCTAACCACTAGGCTACCCTGCCGCCCCATTCGGTCAGTCGGTCAGTCAGCAAGCTATTCAGTCGGTCAGCCAGCAAGTCATTCAATCGTTTAGTCACTCAGTCAGTCACTCAGTCAGTCAGCCGGTCAGTCAGCCAGCCATTCAGTCAGCCATTTAGTCAGCAAGTCAGTCAGCCTAGTTAAACAAAAAAATTAAAAAGTCAGACAGTCAGTCAGACAGTCAGTCAGCCAGTCAGTCAGCCAGTCAGTCAGCCAGTCAGTCAGTCGGTCAGCCAATCAGCCAATCAGCCAGTCGGTCAGTCAGCAAGTCAGCTGGTCAGTCAGTCGGTCAGTCAGCCAGTCAGTCAATTGGTCAGCCAGTCAGTCAGCCAGCCGTTCAGACAGCCAGTCAGTCAATCAGCCATTCAGGTCAGTCAAACAGCCCCAAAAAATTAAGAAGTCAGACGGTCAAGTCAGCCATTCAGCCAGCCGGTCAGTGGGTCAGCAAGTCAGCCAGTCGGTCAGTCGGTCAGTCATTAAGTCGGTCAGCCGGTCAGTCAGCCATTCAGTCGGTCAGTCAGCCGGTCAGTCAGCTGGTCAGTCAGCCAGTCAATCAGTCAGTCAGTCAGCAAGCCGTTCGGTCAGTCGGTCAGCCAGCCAGTCATTCAGCCAGCCAAACAGTCAGTTAGCCATTCAGTCAGCCAGTCAATCAGCCGGTCAGTCAGCCATTCAGTCAGCCAGTCAATCAGCCGGGCAGTCAGACAGTCAGTCAGACAGTCAGTCAGCTATTCAGTCGGTCAGTCATTCAGTCAGTCGGTCAGCCAGCCGTTCAGTCAGCCAGCCGCTCAATCAGCCAGCCAGCCAGTCAGCAAGCCGTTCAGCCAATAGGTCATTCAACCATTCAGCCATTCGGTCAGCCATTCAGCAAGTCAGCCGGTCAGTCAGCCATTCAGTTGGTCAGTCAGCCATTCAGTTGGTCAGTCAGCCATTCAGTCATCCATTCAGTCAGTCAGTCAGTCAGCCATTCAGTCAGTCAGCCAGTCAGTAAGCCAGTCATTCAGCCAGTCATTCAGCCAGTCATTCAGCCATTCAGTCAGGCAGCCAGCCATTTAGTCAGTCAGCCAGCTATTCAGTCAGGCAGCCAGCTATTCAGTCAGTCAGTCAGTCAGTCAGTCAGTCAGTCAGTCAAACAGTCAGCCAGTTAGTAAGCCATTCAGTCAGTAAGCTATTCAGTCAGTTAGCCAGCCAGGCAGCCAGCTATTCAGTCAGCCTTTCAGTCAGTCAGTCAGCCGTTCAGTCTGTTGACCATTCCGTCAGTCTGCCATTCAGTCAGTCAGTCAATCAGTCAGTCAGTCAGTCAATCAGTCAGTCAGTCAGTCAGTCAGTCAGTCAGTCAGTCAGTCGGCCATTCAGTCAGCCAGACATTCAGTCAGTCAATCAATAAGGTGGGGACATGTTAGGGTAGGTCAAGGCCTCTTCTATTCCTCTCCTGTTGCTTTATTTCAGGGAAGAAGAGTCTTTCACCAGGGGCCAATTATGAGTGATGGACCCCAGAGAAGGGGAGGAAATTAGCAGTGACCCTCAGCTTCTCTCTGACCCGCCCCCATGGACCACACTGTAAATTACAGCCCTCATGGATCTATGGGAACCAGGAAGTTTGGCAAACCAATCAGAAGGCAGGGCTCCTCCTATGCAGTGCAGAGTGTTTAGTCAGGGAGTAATGGACTGGAACACCTGGGACAAGTTCTTTAGTCTGGGCTAAGTCAGTCTATCTGTGCCTTCACAGGGCTACTGTACACAACACTGTCTAAACATGTCGCTGTGATGTCACTCCTCACACACACACACATGCATGGCTTCAGAAGCTTTTATAAGGTTAATTCTGCAGACAGACCCATGGCCACCTGGTGTGTGTTCCTGTCCTCTATGGGCCAATTACACACACGTAAAGGTTCCTCTCTACTCTCCCTCTTCTGCCTCTTTCCTCCTCCGTCGCTTTCCCTTGCTGTGTTTAATGGGGTTAATAGAGGTTGGGGGGGTGGGGGGGTTCCTGTCCATGGGTTCCTGTCCATGGGATCCTGTCCATGCCTTATGTATGAGTAAAGATGCCCTTTAGTTACTATCTGATGTAGCCATTCCTAATTAGCCTCTTACCTTCGACCCATGGGCTCTGTCTCACGCCCACTGCCTAACGAGCTCATTTATATCAAACTAGGATGGATATGAGTGCGCCTTTCTTCTCTGTCCTGTCAGGGACCCATCAGCATTAGTGATGATGTGATGTCAACAAATACTGTAGTCACTTAATTCAATTGAATAAAGTCAGAAACAGTTCTATAAGTATGAGACCTTCTCACAAGGCCGACTTCCTCTCCTAAGGGTACATCGTTTGACTGGCTTCCTCTTCAACCTACACTTCAGGTAGTGTGTGTGTTTCCGTGTGTGTGCTTATGCGTGTGTGTGCTGAGAGAAGGATGTCTCCGGGGTCATACTCAGTGGTGACTCCCCAAACTAGTGGGCTAATTAGTTGTAATTAACACTGTTGGAGAACAGCTAGTCACATTCACACACACACCTTCTTCTGCAAGATGTTGACCTTCCTCTCCTTAACATCCAGCATATCCTTCATGTCCCGGATCTCTCCGGCCAGCGTGTCCTTCTCCTCCGTCAGGTCCTGGAGCTGCTGGGTCTTCATACTGAGGAAGGACTCCTTTTCTTCCAGACGAACACGCAACGCATCCACCTGGGAGAGAGAGAGATAGGAGGGCTCAGATTAAACTAGCTCTTATTGAACAAAGACAGAGAGAAAGGAGAGACAGAAAGACATGTAGAGGGACAGACAGAGACAGAAAGAGAAAGACAGACAGAAACACAGAAAGAGAGGAGAGAGACAGAAACACAGAAAGAGAGGAGAGAGACAGAAACACAGAAAGAGAAAGATAGACAGAAACACAGAAAGAGAAAGATAGACAAAAACACAGAAAGAGAGGAGAGAGAGAGTGAGGCAGAGAAAGACAGAGAAAGATAGACAGAAACGCAGAAAGAGAGGAGAGAGAGAGTGAGGCAGAGAAAGAAGAGAAAGAGAGACATAAACACAGAAAGAGAGGATAGAGAGAGTGAGGCAGAGACAGAGAAAGAGACAGAGGGAGAGAGATAGAGAGAGCGACAGAGAGAGAGATATTCACTTCTTTATTCCAGTATATTAGCTATATGAACCCACAGTATGTACCACAGACCACAGGGTTCTCTGTTGTTATTGGGCATATACTGTACAGGTATCAATCCTCACTGCCTAACATCAACATTCTTTGGACATTTCTCCACATTGTAGTGTCTAGAGTCTCACTCTGAGCTGGCTGTCAGAGTGTCAGACTGCTAGTGCTGATTACATTAACAGGTTGTGTTGCCATGGAGCCGTGCTACTGCTGCTGGGTAGTCATCAGCGCCATGTGAAACCAGGCTACCCTTGATTAATTCAACTTCCAAGGTCTGTCTGTGTGCATGTGTCCGTCTATGTGAACTTGTTATCGGGCATTTTAACAAGCCTGGGGTGAGCTCAGAGGAGATGGTGTGAATGTTTTAAGGGTTTGATGGAACATCTTTCAGAGACTTTACAGGGCATTTCCACAGAGAGAGAGAAGATACAGCATGTGTGTGTGTAACATGCAGTGATAGAGGTTCTCTCAGAGCCATTAGCACCAGGCTGGTACCCCCAGGTGTAAGATGGGAAAGTATGTATCTCATATTACCTGGCTGGCAGTGTCCCAGACCCTGCTACTGAGGCCTGCTCTGTCCTTCTCTCCCTGGCACTCACACACTGCACTGACACCCCTAATCCGACTCTCTGGACTGGACATCTCAGGTGTGTGTGTGTGTGTGTGTGTGTGTGTGTGTGTGTGTGTGTGTGTGTGTGTGTGTGTGTGTGTGTGTGTGTGTGTGTGTGTGAGAGAGTGCCTGTCTATGTGTGTGTGAGTATCTAATCCCCCCCCCCCCCCACCTGGCAAAGAGCAATTTAGAAAGAATGTGTAAGCGTCGGTGAGCAGGAAATCCCTCAGATCACTCACTAAGCTGTGATACACTAGTCTCTGAATGGTAATACCCTCTTATAGCACGCCCTAGGTGCCTGGGACAGAATCACATTCCCTGAAACACAGAGACAGAGGAAAGGAGAGAGAGAGAGAGAGTGAGGAGGGGTAGACCTCCTGGTAGATATTGTAATCACTGTAGCACGTTGAAACTACCGTCATCTCCTTCAGTGAACGTGAAAATGCTACTTCACCCAGTAATGCACTGTAGAGCTCTCTGTCAACATATACACTGCTGAGATGATGGATATGGAGCTAAATGTATGTGTAAGGCCCCTCTCTCTCTCTCTCTCTCTCTCTCTCTCTCTCTCTCTCTCTCTCTCTCTCGCTCTCGCTCTCTCTCTCTCGCTCTCTCTCTCTCTCTGGTGAGACAGGGAGATCTTGTGAAGTGATGAAAGCCATCTCTCCATCCCCGTCTCTATCTCCCTCCCCCCTCTCCTTCTCCCTCCCCCCTCTCCTTCTCCCTCCCTCCCTCTTCCTAGGATTCTTCCAGTGTACATCAGTAGGTGTGAGTTGTGAGGAGAAACAGAGGGGTTGGGATCCCTCCAGTCCCGCCAAACATTGTTTTTGGGGTCCATCCCACATTTCTCAACGCCACGCTGCCCTGTGACAACACGCAAAACAGAACGCCTGCTGTCTCCACGGCAACCAGGGACTCGTTTGGCCCGAGCTATTGGATGCTGGCGTGGACATTCTGTTTTGTAATTACAGTGTTTCATTGGCTCAGAGAGGGGGAGTCGGGAATAGATCAGCCCAGAGAGAGAGAGAGGTGGGGAGAGAAAGAAAGAGAGATGGGAGGAAGAGAAAGAAAGAGAGGGAGCAGTCCAGTCCGGCCTGGCTCAGTCCAAATCCGAGGGGGACGGGGGAGATTGCATCGAGGCGTGCCGGTGCATAGATGAATTAAAAACACATCCATCGCCCTATCTCTCCAAACCCCAGCGTAAGCCTCCCAGCCCCTCACTCAACACCAGATCATTTAAAAAGGTTTTGATATGTTTTCAAGATTTCGTGGTTGCAAAACTATTAATTCTTGGCAAAGTGAGATGCAAATGCGGACACAGTCATTCATACACACTATCATTCTCACACACTCATTCATACACACTATCATTCTCACATACGCATACATGCATAGTATGTGTGCAGCCCTGGACACACAAACACAGTCTCGCGCATATACGCGCACACACACACACACCTACACACACACACACACTCCCCCACTTCACCTCCCCTTTCATATTTCTAATGACAGCCAAATCTGCTTTTTGGACGTTGGTTTGCTAAGTAAAACAGCGGTTTAAAGAAAACACCAGCACTGTTAGTCTTCACCTCCCTTTTTCTGCTTCACGTTTCATCATAAAAGTTTTTCTGGCAGCCGAATCTGCAAAGGTATAAAACCTCGAGTCGGCTTTGGGTCCAATAAACAACTAGGAGACTATATGAGGAGACCACATTCAAAAGTACCAGAGAGCATGAGAATACCACAGCATTGTACAAAGTAACAGGTCAGGAATTATACCTTCTGCCTTATAAAGCATGGACATTACAAACCCTTAGGCAGGCATGATACAAAGCTCAGGGGTGCATGCTCAGACCCCTCCTGTACTCCCTGTTCACTCATGACTGCATGGCCATCATTAAGTTTGCTGATGACAACAGTGGTAGGCCTGATCACCGACAACGATGAAACAGCCTATAGGGAGGAGACCTGACCATGTGGTGCAAGGACAACAACAGCTCCCTCAACGTGATCAAGACAAAGGAGATGATTGTGGAAGACAGGAAAAGGAGGACTGGGCACGCCCCCATTCTCATCGACGGGGCTGTAGTGGAGCAGGTTGAGAGCTTCAAGTTCCTTGGCGTTCACATCACCAACAAACTATCATGGTCCAAGCACACCAAGACAGTCGTGAAGAGGGCACGACAAAACCTATTCCCCCTCAGGGGACTGAAAAGATTTGGCATGGGTCCTCAGATCCTCAAAAGGTTTTAAAGCTGCACCATCGAGAGCATTTTGACGGATTGCATCACTGCCTGGTATGGCAACTGCTCAGCCTCCGACCACAAGGCACTACAGAGGGTAGTGCGTACGGCCCAGTACATCACCGGGGCCAAGCTTCCTGCCATCTAGGACCTCTATACCAGGCGGTGTCAGAGGGAGGCCCTAAAAATTGTCAAAGACTCTAGCCACCCCAGTCATAGACTGTTCTCTCTGCTACCGCATGGCAAGCGGTACCGGAGTGCCAAGTAAATAATTTGGTTGGTCGGTCACTCACTCACTCACTCACTCACTCACTCACTCACTCACTCGCTCACACAGTCAAGTCAGTGACCTGGGTGTTGCTTCTTATGTTCTACCTCATGGACCTTTCTAAACACAATGCTGAACCTGCTTTGGAAGGAAATACAGACAACATGCTCACTGCACAGTTTTTCTTCTCCTGAAGCAGGACGGTGAAGTTGGTTGTCTCTGGTTGCTGTGATGAGTTGTAGTCAGGCCACGTGTGTGTTATCCGGGAGTATGGCAACAACGTGCCATATGACATCCTATCAAATACATGAATACATCTGCTGTGAAATTAATCATCCCAAATCAACAGATAATATTAGAGTAATTGGTGTTTAATTTGCCCTTTAAAAAAATACTATTGTCTAAATACAGTAGCATTACTATATTTACATACCATAGTATTCACTGTTTTTGTGGACATGACTGTAGTGTATTTGTGTACATGACTGTATATTGTATATTGTTGTAACACCTGCTAACTAGGGTTAGCTAAAATGGCACTACTTCCTGACTATACCAGTTACTGTTTAATGAGGGGAACACCTCAATCAGGACATAAGACACACAGGTTTGTGACAGGCCACCTATGGAGTTGGGTCAACAGTTCTGACCAATGTAACAGACCAGATAACACCTTAGTAACAATACACACTTTAAACTATAATTGTAACATCTAAACGTTAGACAGGTTCCAGGCTCATGACAGAAAAACAGTACAGAGGCAGATTTAAACAACAAGTCAAGTTTACTAAAGCTTAGAGGATTAGGTTGGCTTGTTTGACACATAAATAACACATTACCAAGAGTACACCAAAATGATTTCTTAGATCTGTTACTTCCACTAGATCGCTTTCTGAAATACAACAGTGCTTACACGGAGATTCAGCTGACCAAGTTCACAAGATGACCAAATACAGTGACAGACTATACTGTACTTCTGATGGTAGGAAAGAAAGAACAGTTAACCACTGCCTTTACATACACAATATATATATTTTAGAATGCAAATGACTGTACTTAAAAAGACTGTCAATAAACCGCCTGGACCTCAAACCAGAAAAGCTTCTCCAAACAATCCAACTGAAGGCAATAGGGCATTATTGCAGTGCTTTTACACAATGAACATCTTGAATAAACTCACTGATGGTCAAACGCAACACATACCATTCAGAACAAAATCGACCACACCCCGAACATTTATTCAAGACAGCATGGTCACAAAATGGTTGTTCACAGAACTAACCAACAGAACCAACACCATACGTATGTTTGTATGGAGGTCAATATTTGGGTAACAAAAGAGGTAACTGGCTTATTTGTTACGTTTGGCTTATTTGATTGAATACAAGTTTGGTAATGATAAGGATGTTACGAGTGTACTGATATAAGTAGGACACATGACATCCCAGAAACACTTTATATCGGAATTACGTCTGCTGTTCACACGAGCATCTGCACTCTGATTGGCTTGAATGGTCCCACCTGATCTTGCCTCTTCCCGGCTGCCTTCCACTTTTGAAGACATTTCTTTTCATTGTTAGCAAGGAAACTTCAGTTTCTGGTCAATATAATGGATAATCTGTGACATGTCCAAGGGGTGCTTTTATACATTTCCTGCATATCCTATCCTAATAACGGTGCCCAGGGAAACTGACCAAAAGTTTGGTTCCTAGCCTGTCACACAATATTCTTCAGTTACACAATAGCAAGCCACTATCTGGGAATGTGTTATTGCTTGTCAGATGATTGTTGATGGTAAAGACAAAAGGAACTGCCAGTTGATTTTTAATCTTCCATTTTTTTTTAAGAATATTAAACTGTAGAATTGTTTATGTGGGTATCCCTGAACCTGGAGTCTATCAGTGGAGAGACACAGACACACAGATCTGATGTGAACAGTAATTCCACATCTATCTCCGTCCATGTGAGGAGACTGCTGCTCTGCTCTCTATCACAGAGGAACTCAACAGTTTCATGAGAGAAAAGTCCTTGCGTTGATCCAGTGGTCCCACAATGGACCTGGACATCTGACTGCCATTACAATGAATTCTAACATACTTCTAAGATACAGAAACACCTACACACTTTAAGAAATAAAACTAAGTACAAGTACCTCCCATATATCTACCAGGAAACTTTTATATACTGATTATTACACTGGAGCTATTGTATATAACATCTCCAAACACTACAACTTGTTCCCTTTCCTTCATCCATAAAGCACGTCTGGATTGGGAGAGGCCCAGGAGAGGAGGCCAGAGCAGGTGTGTAGCGGTGGTGTGGCACACCCAGATCTGACCCGCATCATCTCAGAGCTAGGAGTCTGGGATGCAGGCAGGTCAGTGGACGCCTACAGGGCAGGGCTGGCTATGCCGGTCTCTCCGTCTGTCTCAGGACACCTCTTTCATCCTCCTTACACCTTGAGCAGAGGAGCTGCAAACCTAGGAGTCCTTCTTAATGGTTCACACACCCTCACTGCTAAAACACACACACACACACACACAGACACAGACACACAGACACACACACACACAGACACACACTGCTAAAAAGCTCCCGCTCACACCACACACACTGATCCATGCGGATATGAGAGAACATTCCCTGTCCTCAGGCAAGGGCAGAGAATTCCGAGGTGTGTCATCAAGCTGAAAATGAGACACGGATAAAGCTCAAACGTGCACACACACACGCACACACTCGCACGCAAAGACACGCACACACACACACACTTCATAGCTCAGATCTGGAGTCACGTAATGACCGGATCACACAGGCCTCCTTATGGGATAATGACAGGATGAACTGTAATATGGGCTGCAGGGCAAAGAACAGAAGAAAACCCATGGAATACACAAAAACACGCAGTCACACACTCTGCCTTTAAAAGGGGCCTCAGGTCATGAGCATGTCACAGTTCTATTGATGGTGATGTACACTGGTAGAGGGGGAACGCAATGCCAGTCAACGGTTGATGTTCCCAGAGAAATCACTCCAGACCTGATGTTTGGAGAAAGCGTCTTATTCTGCAGGGAGACAGAGCTTGTTGGATGTTTCATATGTCTTGTATCACGACGGTAGATCTCTCATCCTAGACGGCTGAAGAGGGATATTGTTAAGCTCTAGTGGACAGATTCTGTCCTCTATTACAATCCTGCTTTACCCCAAACACAGCTGTTCACAGCCTTCCTTAACTATATCATCCATCATCATTAACTGCTATAGGAGGGAGAGATACACCACACACACACACACACACACACACACACACACACACGAGACACCATGGGCGTTCTCCCTCATTAACACTTGCACCATGTTTGATTATTTTTACTGATCATTTCCAAACACTCCTCGCCAGCCGCTGCATCCTGTTTCCAGGCCTTCCAGTTCCTGTCTAGCTGATTGAACTGTTCCTACTGTAAACCATGTACTGTAGGGAGCAATACTACTGTAAACCATGTACTGTAGGGAGCAATACTACTGTAAACCATGTACTGTAGGGAGCAATACTCCTGTAAATCATGTACTGTAGGGAGCAATACTACTGTAAACCATGTACTGTAGGGAGCAATACTACTGTAAACCATGTACTGTAGGGAGCAATACTACTGTAAACCATGTACTGTAGGGAGCAATACTGATATATACAATGCTGTAAACCATGTACTGTAGGGAGCAATACTACTGTAAACCATGTACTGTAGGGAGCAATACTACTGTAAACCATGTACTGTAGGGAGCAATACTGATATATACAATGCTGTAAACCATGTACTGTAGGGAGCAATACTACTGTAAACCATGTACTGTAGGGAGCAATACTCCTGTAAATCATGTACTGTAGGGAGCAATACTGATATATACAATGCTGTAAACCATGTACTGTAGGGAGCAATACTACTGTAAACCATGTACTGTAGGGAGCAATACTACTGTAAATCATGTACTGTAGGGAGCAATACTGATATATACAATGCTGTAAACCATGTACTGTAGGGAGCAATACTCCTGTAAATCATGTACTGTAGGGAGCAATACTACTGTAAATCATGTACTGTAGGGAGCAATACTACTGTAAATCATGTACTGTAGGGAGCAATACTACTGTAAATCATGTACTGTAGAGAGCAATACTACTGTAAACCATGTACTGTAGGGAGCAATACTCCTGTAAATCATGTACTGTAGGGAGCAATACTGATATATACAATGCTGTAAACCATGTACTGTAGGGAGCAATACTACTGTAAACCATGTACTGTAGGGAGCAATACTACTGTAAATCATGTACTGTAGGGAGCAATACTGATATATACAATGCTGTAAACCATGTACTGTAGGGAGCAATACTCCTGTAAATCGTGTACTGTAGGGAGCAATACTGATATATACAATGCTGTAAATCATGTACTGTAGGGAGCAATACTACTGTAAACCATGTACTGTAGGGAGCAATACTACTGTAAATCATGTACTGTAGGGAGCAATACTACTGTAAATCATGTACTGTAGAGAGCAATACTACTGTAAACCATGTACTGTAGAGAGCAATACTACTGTAAATCATGTTCTGTAAGGAGAACTACTGATATATACAATACTGTAAAGTGTACTGTAGGGAGGAATACTACTGTAAAGTGTACTGTAGGGAGGAATACTACTGTAAAGTGTACTGTAGGGAGGAATACTACTGTAAAGTGTACTGTAGGGAGGAATACTACTGTAAAGTGTACTGTAGGGAAGAATACTACTGTAAATCATGTTCTGTAAGGAGAACAACTGATATATACAATACTGTAAAGTGTACTGTAGGGAGGAATACTACTGTAAAGTGTACTATAGGGAGGAATACTACTGTAAAGTGTACTGTAGGGAGGAATACTACTGTAAAGTGTACTGTAGAGAGGAATACTACTGTAAAGTGTACTGTAGGGAGGAATACTACTGTAAAGTGTACTGTATACTACTGTAAAGTGTACTGTAGGGAGGAATACTACTGTAAAGTGTACTGTAGGGAATACTACTGTAAAGTGTACTGTATACTACTGTAAAGTGTACTGTAGGGAGGAATACTACTGTAAAGTGTACTGTAGGGAGGAATACTACTGTAAAGTGTACTGTAGGGAGGAATACTACTGTAAAGTGTACTGTAGGGAGGAATACTACTGTAAAGTGTACTGTAGGGAGGAATACTACTGTAAAGTGTACTGTAGGGAGGAATACTGACACTAGTGCAGGACTTGACATTAACGGTTTTAGTAAAACTGATTTTTGACTCCCCAAAAAAGGCCCTTAACGACATCGGCCTAAAGGGGGGCTGAAAATTACTAAAGTACGTAGGAGGGATCTAAAATACATTTCTGTGTTTGCCCATATACAATGTTATATCCCCCTAGCGGCCATCCACAATAATGTAAAAAATAAATATTAAATTAAATTAAAACTGCTATGCATTTGGCTGGAAGGCTACGGGACAAATCAGCTGGAGACAAATCTTTTTGAATAGCCTATTCAACTCTGTTGGACCTGTGGTACCAAAGAGATGTGTAATAGCCCAGGTCTATCTGTGGTACCAAAGAGATGCTTAATAGCCCAGGTCTATCTGTGGTACCAAAGAGATGTTTAGTAGCCTAGGTCTATCTGTGATACCAAAGAGATGTGTAATAGCCTAGGTCTATCTGTGGTAAAAGGTGCAATGTGGTGCAATGTGCAGTTTTATCACACAACACAATGCCAAAGATGTCTCAAGTTTGCAATTGGCATGCTTACTGCAGGAATGTCCACCAGAGCAGTTGCCAGAGAATTTAATACTAATTTATCTACCTTAAGCCGCCTCCAATGTCGTTTTAGAGAATTTGGCAGTACATCCAAACGGCCTCCTAACAGCAGACCACGTGTAACCATGCTAGCCCAGGACCTCCACATTTGGCTTCTTCACCTGCTTGATCGTCTGAGACCAGTCACCTGGACAGCTGATGAAACTGTGGGTTTGCACAACCAAAGAATTTCTGCACAAACTGTCAGAAACTGTCTCAGGGAAGCTCATCTGCGTACTCATGGTCCTCACCAGGGTCTTGACCTGAATGCAGTTCAGCGTCGTAACCGACTTCAGTGGGCAAATGCTCTCCGTCGATGGCCACTGGCACGCTGGAGAATTCTGCTCTTCACGGATGAATCCCGGTTTCAACTGTACCGGTCAGATGGCAGACAGTGTGTATGGTGTTGTGTGGGCGAGCGGTTTGCTGATGTCAACGTTGTGATGGTGGTGGTGTGGTTATGGTGTGGGCAGGCATAAGCTACGGACAACTGACACTTTTTTGCATTTTATTAATGGCAATTTGAATGCAAAGAGATACCGTGACAAGATCCTGAGGCCCATTTTTGTGCCATTCAGCCGCCTATATCACCTCATGTTTCAGCATGATAATGCACGGCCCAATGTCGCAAGAAGCTGTACACAATTCCTGGAAGCTGAAAATGTCCCAGTTCTTTCATGGCCTGTATACTCACCAGACATGTCATCCATTGAGCATGTTTGGGATGCTCTGGATCGACGTGTACAACAGTGTGTTCCATTTCCTGCCAATATCCAGCAACTTCCCACAGCCATTGAAGAGGAGTGGGACAACATTCTACAGGCCACAATCAACAGCATGATCAACTCCATGGAAAGGACATGTGTCGTGCTGCATGAGGCAAATGGTGGTCACACCAGATACTGACTGGTTTTCTGATCCACGCCATTACCTTTTATTAAGGTATCTGTGACCTACAGATATCTGTATTCTCAGTCATGTGAAATCCATAGATTAGGCCCTAATTCATTAATACAAATTTGCTGATTCCCTTATATGAACTGTAACTCAGTAAAATCTTAGAAAATGTTGCATGTTGCGTTTCTTTTTATTCAGTGTGGGAATATGGGTAAATGACCCAGAATGTCATGCTGCGGCAGCTTCTGCCTGATCCAACGCTGATCGGAGTAATTGTTTGATATTGTGATTTTTTTACTTGTCCATTCAGACAACTGGAATCTATATTCTGGTTGTGCGACTCGTTTTTAAACATTGTTTTTTACTTGCCTTAATGTTGAGCCCTGTAGTGTAAACCATGTACTGCAGGGAGCCAGATTGATTCATACAAAACTGTCACCATGTATTGTAAGGAGCAATACTGATACAATACAATACTGTAAACCATGTACTGCAGGGAGCCATATTGATTCATACAAAACTGTCACCATGTAGTGTAAGGAGCAATACTGATGCAATACAATACTATAAACAATGTACTGCAGGGAGCCAGATTGATTCATACAAAACTGTCACCATGTATTGTAAGGAGCAATACTGATGCAATACAATACTGTAAACCATGTACTGCAGGGAGCCATATTGATTCATACAAAACTGTCACCATGTATTGTAAGGAGCAATACTGATGCAATACAATACTGTAAACCATGTACTGCAGGGAGCCAGATTGATTCATACAAAACTGTCACCATGTATTGTAAGGAGCAATACTGATGCAATACAATACTGTAAACCATGTACTGCAGGGAGCCAGATTGATTCATACAAAACTGTCACCATGTATTGTAACGAGCAATACTGATGCAATACAATACTGTAAACCATGTACTGCAGGGAGCCATATTGATTCATACAAAACTGTCACCATGTATTGTAAGGAGCAATACTGATACAATACAATACTGTAAAGCATGTACTGCATGGAGCAATACTGAAGGCCTCCATACTCAATCAGCTGGAAGGTTCTCTGTCTCTCCATCTCTATTGAGCATTTCTATTAGAGCACAAACTACCTGCTGTTGAGAACAAACTACCACTAGATATCCCTCTTTCTCTCCCTCTATCCTATCCCTCCTTCTCTCCCTCTATCCTCTCCATTCTACCCTCCCTCCGTCTGCTCCCTCCTTCTCTCCTCTCCCTCCATCCTCTCCCTCCATCTCCCTCCTTCTCTCCCTCTATCCTCTCCCTCCTTCTCTCCCTCTATCCTCTCCCTTCTTCCCTCCCTCTATCCTCTCCCTTCTTCCCTCCCTCTATCCTCTACCTTCTTCCCTCCCTCTATCCTCTCCCTTCTACCCTCCCTCCGTCCGCTCCCTCCTTCTCTCCTCTCCCTCCATCCACTCCCTCCTTCTCTCCTCTCTTCTCACCTCAGCGTTGACATATACACGAAGTCAAAGGTTATTATCGGTAAGGGAGGAAGGAGTGGGAGGGGTTCATCTACAGCTGGATTAATGAGTAATTATTTACCCCTCCTCACCCCACCCCTCACCGAAAATACCCCAAACAACACACATATACACGTTTAAATGCATGTGTGTGTGTAAGAGTTAGAAAACAAACATGCAAAATGAGTTTTCCCGGTGGGTGGACATTTCCGGTGTGTTCCTCGGGGAACAGAGCCCCTCTGGGCGTGATAGACCAACCGCATTCTTTATTTCCTTCATTAAAGATCAGGCCCAATTATTAACGGAGCTGCAGTGCTTTATATATGTCTGAGGGGTAATCGTGTTTTTCTAGGAGTGATTTATGACTAAAGGAAAGACTGGTGCCCCCTCCCCATTCCTCTACCCCCCACCCTCTCCACATTCTAACCCCCACTCCCCATTCCTCTACCCCCCACCCTCTCCACATTCTAACCCCCACTCCCCATTCCTCTACCCCCCACCCTCTCCACATTCTAACCCCCCCTCCCACCTCCCCATTCCTCTACCCCCCACCCTCTCCACATTCTAACCCCCCCTCCCCCCTCCCCATTCCTCTACCCCCCACCCTCTCCACATTCTAACCCCCACTCCCCATTCCTCTACCTCCACCCTCTCCACATTCTAACCCCCCCTCCCCATTCCTCTACCCCCCACCCTCTCCACATTCTAACCCCCCTCCCCCTCCCCATTCCTCTACCCCCCACCCTATCCCCCCTCCTCCCCTCTACCCACCCTCCCCACTCCTCTACCCACCTCCCCCCTCCTCTACCCCCTCCCCCTCCTCTAGCCCCCCTCCCCACTCCTCTAGCCCCCCCCCCTCTACCCCCCCCCCCCTCCCCACTCCTCTACCCCCCTCCCCCCCCACTCCTCTAGCCCCCCCCTCTACCCCCCTCCCCACTCCTCTACCCCCCTCCCTCCCCACTCCTCTAGCCCCCTCCCTCCCCACTCCTCTACCCCCTCCCTCCCCACTCTACACCCCCTCCCCAGTCCTCTACCCCCACTCCTCTAGCCCCCTCTCCACTCCTTTACCCCCCTCCATACTCCTCTAACGCCCCTCATGTCTTCACCTACCGTACCCCAACCTTATAATTGAGTTGCCCCGCCCCCCCCCCCCCCCCCCCCCACCCTTATATTCACTCACCCCATAGTCCCCACCACTCTATTTTCACTGGCCTCCCTGTTCCTGCAGACTGTGGCTAAGTGAGAGGAAGAGCAATCATCATCATCGAACACAGGGAGGTGAAGGGAAAATATGTTTCCCTGTCAGCCTCAGGACCAGGGAGCCTCAGGACCAGGGAGCCTCAGGACCAGGGAGCCTCAGGACCAGGGGGCCTCAGGACCAGGGAGCCTCAGGACCAGGGAGCCTCAGGACCAGGGGGCCTCAGGACCAGGGAGCCTCAGGACCAGGGAGCCTCAGGACCAGGGAGCCTCAGGACCAGGGAGCCTCAGGACCAGGGGGCCTCAGAACCAGGGAGCCTCAGGACCAGGGAGCCTCAGGACCAGGGGGCCTCAGGACCAGGGAGCCTCAGGACCAGGGAGCCTCAGGGGAGACTGGAGCATCAAGGACCAGGGAGCCTCAGGGGAGACTGGAGCATCAAGGACTGTCCCTCAAACCTCAGTGTATGCCACAGACACACACCTCTGTTTGAGTAGAGGGGGCAGGATAAACAGTTGCCCTATTATCCAGTACAAACATACACAGTGCATCAGAAAGTATTCAGACCCGATGACTTTTCCACATTTTGTAATGTTACAGCCTTATTCTAAATTGGATTAAATAAAATAAAAACCCTTATCAATCTACACACAATACCCCATAATGACAGAGCAAAGACATTTATATAAGAACTGGCCACCAGCCCAAACTGAGCAATCAGGGGAGAAGGACTTTGGTCAAGGAGGTGAACAATAACCCGATGGTCACGCTGACAGAGCTCCAGAGTTCCTCTGAAGAGATGGGAGAACCTTCCAAAAGGACATCCATCTCTGCAGCCCTCCACCAATCAGGCCTTTGTGGTAGAGTAGCCAGACTGAAGCCACTCCTCAGTAAAAAGGCACACAGACCACTTGGAGTTTGCCAAAGGCACCTAAAGACTCTAAGACCATGAGAAAGAAGATTCTCTGGTCTGATGAAACCTCTGAACCTCTGATGAAGTCTCTGAATGTCCTTGAGTAGCTCAGCCAGATCCCGGATCTCTGGAGAGACCTGAAAATAGCTGTGCAGCGACGCTCCCCATACAACCTGCCAGACCCCAAATATAGGTGTGCCAAGTTTGTAGCGTCATACTCAAGAAGACTTGAGGCTGTACTCACTGCCATAGGTGTTCCAGTAAAGGGTCTGAATACTTCTGTAAATGTGATATTTCAGTTTGTCATTTTTAATACATTTGCTAAAATGTGTTATTATGGGATATTGTGTATTGATTGATGAGGGGGAAAAAAACAAGTTAATCCATTTTAGAATTAGGCTGTAACTTAACAAAATGTGGAATAAGGCTGTAACTTAACAAAATGTTAGAATAAGGCTGGAACTTAACAAAATGTGGAATAAGGCTGTAATTTAACAAAATGTTAGAATAAGGCTGTAACTTAACAAAATGTGGAATAAGGCTGTAACTTAACAAAATGTTAGAATAAGGCTGTAACTTAGCAAAATGTGGAATAAGGCTGTAACTTAACAAAATGTGGAATAAGGCTGTAACTTAACAAAATGTTAGAATAAGGCTGTAACTTAACAAAATAAGGAATAAGGCTGTAATTTAACAAAATGTGGAATAAGGCTGTAACTTAACAAAATGTGGAATAAGGCTGTAACTTAACAAAATGTGGAATAAGGCTGTAACTTAACACAATGTGGAATAAGGCTGTAACTTAACAAAATGTGGAATAAGGCTGTAACTTAACAAAATGTGGAATAAGGCTGTAACTTAACAAAATGT